>NW_015390320.1:20483-44213 GCF_001527695.2 Protobothrops mucrosquamatus | reverse complement strand
CCCTCTCCCCCCACCCTTTCTCCCTCGCAACCCCCAGACATGGCTGGTCCTGACCTAAGAGGAACCTCCCCCCTCCCATCCTCCCTGGGTCCCCCTAAAAATTTATTAAAACACCCCTGTAAAAGCATTCTTAACTTAAATAATTTGGATAATTTTTTGTCCGTGACCGCTGCATGCCACCTCTCGGGGTTCTACACCCCATCCTCGAGGTAGGCCCCCGAGATGTTCCTGGGCCAGGCCTGCGCGAGGGGTGAATCGCGCAGGGCCAACAGGGCCGTCTTCGTGTACATAGTCCGAAACAAGGGAGTCCATGGCATAGAGGGAGGGGTGATGTTCAGTCCCCTTAGGTCTTTCAGAACCAGGCCAAACGGAGACACAAACAGGCCGCGAGATATCTTCTAGGCCGGGGCGGGCCAAGTCCAAGTCCAAGCCCAAACCCAGGCCCTTGCCCGGCCAAGGCCGCTGGAAAGGCCGCTGGAGAGGCCAGAGATCGTCAGGGCTGCTGGGGAGGCTCTGAAAGGCCTCCAGTTGAAATCAAAACGGCCAAAAAGGCCCTCGGATGGTCCAAACAGGCCGCTCAGCCATCGCGACCACCAGGGCTGCCACCACCGGGGGGCCGTCGAGGCTGCCCGAAGAACCCTCCGAAGGCCCCAGGTCGCCGGGGAGGCTGAGAACCATCGTCAGGGGGGGGCGCCTGTAGGGGCCGTCAAAGCCGCCCACAAAGTTCTTAGTCAGGCCGCCGCAGCCACCAAGGAGGCCGCCGAGTCCACGCGGGCCTCCAGAGATCGTCGGGGAGGCCCTCCAGGTCGTCCAGGACATCTCCGAATCCGGAAGGGGCCGAGGGGGGCAGCCAAAAAAGCCCCCACGGTCAAAGCGGGCGCCCAGGGGAAGCCGTCCGGGCCGCCCAGGCCACCGTCCCAGAGGAAGCCGCCCAGGCCGCCACAAAGAAAAGTCGTCCGGGCCGCCCAGGCGCCATCCGTACCATCTCCCACACGGAGAAGCCATACGAGCCGCCCAGGCCGCTGCCTCCCCCACGAGCATCTCCGCAGCCAGATGGTCCGGGCCGAGCGATTCGGGCCGAGCTGTCCGCCCCAAGGGCTACCGGAAAAGCCACCCACAAACCACCAACGGGACCGCCGAGGACGGAAGGCCGAGGAAGCCGAAGAGGCCGAAAAAACGGTAACCAGTCGGCTCCACATCCCCCGCGCCCCCATGCGTCCCGTATCTAGTCCAGGGGGGGCTTACCGGGAGGGGGGGAGTCTCCGGACCTTTCAGGGAGCTTTCCAAGCTCCCCCTTTAGCCCCTTTAGCCATTTCGGGCTCCGCGTTTTTCGGAGCTATTCACCGAAGACCGCCATCTCTCACGCATGCGCAGTCAAAGTCCATCACTGGAGGTTTTTAAGAAGAGATTGCACAGCCACTTGTCTGAAATGTTATAGAGTCTCCTACTTGAGCAGGTGATTGAAGATCTCCCAGGTCCCTTCCAACCCTGTTATTTTTGTACTGTAATATAGGTCAAGATAAACACAGGTAGTCCCCAACTTACACCTGGTTGTTTAACTGGAGATTTTCGAGAAAAGATTGGGCAATCATTTGTCTTAAATGTTATAGGGCAGTGATGGTGAACCTTTTAGAGACCAAGTGCGCAAAAACCACCCCCCAGCCCACCTGCTCTGCCTCCGCTCCCATCCCACCCGCCCGCAGGACCACCCACCGCCTCCATGGCCCGCCACAGATCACCCAGGTGGCCCTGCAGCACCATAGCAGCCATGCCCTCCACCCGCACCCCACAGCATCATCTGCGTGGGCCGTGCCTCCGGGGGGGCTGCTAGTGAGGAGGGGGCTGCGGGGGGAGGCGGGGCTGGGGCAACGGCGCATGTGCTCACAGAGAGGGCTCTGAGTGCCCCCTCTGGCACGCGTGCCATAGGTTCGCCACCACTGTTATAGGGTCACTGTTATAGGGTCTCCTGCTTGGACTAGAACAGGGGTTCCCAAGCTTGGGCCACAGCCCACTAGTGGGCCGTGAGAGGTTTGCAACCAGGCCGCGGAAATGGCTAGCTAGCATGCACGCACGTGCATGCATCCTCACTTGCGCGAGCAGCGGACAAGCGTGTGCGTGTTCCATTTAAGTGAGAAGCAGGCATGCATGCACACCACTCGCGCAAATGGAGCCACGCACACGTGCGCATACTTGCCGGCTACTGGCATGAAACTATCTCCTCTCCCCACCTTGCTGGTCCGGAAAGACGGAAACATTGGGGATCTCTGGACTAGAAGACCTGCAGAGACCCTTCCAATTCTGTTAAATCTACTTAGCGAAACAAGTTAACCAGGTTAAGTTAAAAACCAGCATTGGCCTAGTCTGGGAAGGTTGGTTAGCTTCTCTGAAATGATTTGTTTGCTTGGTGACTTTTTCATTGAAATGGTTCAGGTGGCTTGATTCCTGCAGTCGTTCCAACAGATGTTCTCAAGAATCTCTTTCTCGTTACCAAGCAAAAATGTCGCACGGTGGGTTGGTCCAGCTATGACTCTATCAACACATGATCCTGTGTTTCTCAACTTTGGTCAGTTGAACATGGGTGGATTTCAGCTCCCAGTTCCCTAGCCAGCCATGTTGGGAGTCCAACTCTTCAATTCTGGGAGATGAACTTCACGTATCTTCCAGTGTCCAAGGTTGGGAAACCTGTGGGCCTCGGCCCACTACTGGGCCTATGGGCCATATGAGTGGCTGGCTGATGTGCGTGTGTGCATGAACGCACACAGTCCCACTCACGCGAGTGTCACCATGAATGTTGCGGGCGTTTGCGGCCCCACTTGTGCGAGTGTCACTGTGAGCATTGTGCATGTTTGATGTACCATGTGCAAGTGCTCACAGCCCCACTCGCACAAGCAACAGGTGTTTGGGCGCACATATGCGCGTGCGTATACATTCACACACCCCCACACACAAAATCATCCCTTCTTTCCCCCCTCCCCCTGCTCCGGGCTGCCAACCCCAAAAGTTTGGGGAATTCTGCTCTAGATGGAAGGATTCAGTTGGCAGTCATCTGAATGAGAGTGTCAGAACCCATTCCTATTTCATTTCTATCTATCCCCTCTGATCTAAAAACAAATCTCACTTCCCTGGGTTCTGCCATACTCCCAAGGGGGAGGGGGTATGTGCCTGCCGGGTTATTGCTTTCACTTCCTCTATTCGCTACAATGTAACAAGTTGCTTCCTGCACTGTATCTCTCTCTGAACTTTCTTCTCCCTAACCTGTCAGCTAGGAAAAGGGGGTAGGGAGAAAGAAATACAACCTCCGGAGCCTGGCTTATCTCTCCGTTCTCAAAAAAATGGTGCGAAGATCTGCTTGAACATCGCGGTGCAACCAGAGCCGGACCGATATTATCTCGCCTTTCCCACGATGGACTTAACGCCTGGGGATTGGCCGGTTTTGAACCATCCGGATGAACTGTGGGGTGGGGTTTGCTTAGGGACACTTTAAAATATCTGTAAGGGAATCCCTCAGATCCTGTCTATTATGCCTGCTATCAACTACTCTTAATAAAAGTTCCTGTTGGAAGAAATTGTTTCCAAGAGTTCTGCTTTCTTAAGATGCGGGGCTGAAGTGGGTCCTTACAGAGAGTACAGATAGTCCTCAACTTACGACCATAACTGAGCCCAAAATTGCTATGCAAGACAGTTGTGAGTTTTGCTCCATTTTGTGACCTTTCTTGCCACCGTTGTTAAGTGAATCACTTCAGTTGTTAAGTTAGTGTCACGGTTGTTAAGTGGATCTGGCTTCCCCATTGATTTTGCTCGTCAGAAGGTCGCAATACGTGATCGCGTGACCCTGGGACACCTAACAACGGTCTGTAACAGATATTTTGTGCTTAATTGTGGTCGTAAGTCGAGGACCTACTTACAATTGTGTAAAATAGTTACGATTGTCAAAATATAGGAAGGCTGGGTTTTTTGAATAACACCAAAGAGAACAGTTTGCACAAACTTCAACGGCCCAGGATCTTATAGCAAGAGCTATTATTGTTGATCTCAGTGTCTTCATTTTATGCTGATCAGAAATGGCCAAGTCACTAGGGACCAGAAACTTGCCAATCACAGATTCCTTCTATAACTGGAAGAATGCCTGACCCCAGCAAGCCTCAAGTTTCTGCCAGAATCAGAGGACCCTCCCTGCATGACGTCACAGCCAAATGCCACCAGCCAGAGAAAGCTCAGTTGTCTTTGCTACACAACACGGAGGCTTCTTCTGGCACGATGTTGCTTCTCACATTCTTGCAGCTGTTGCTTTGAACAGCAGCGGCAGCAGCTGCCAAGTTTGGGGTGCTAATTCCATTCCACTAAGGCTGAATATTTAACTTTTCCACTTGGCTGGTGTCTCTCCTTTCGCCAGACACCAAGCTGAATACAGAAATGGATTCTTGAATCATCAAGTCCTTGAAACACGTGCTAACTCTTCGGATGCCTTCACCTAACACCCTTCACCAGCTCTGGAGAAAACTTAAAAGAGTTTATATTTATTCAACTTGGTTGCAGTCACTGTGGGAAGAATTTAAACACTTATATCACTGGGTCAGAAATACGGTATAGGACAACATAGGTTAACTCACCCAGGTCTCCAGCTAAGTTACTGATTAGCAGCCTCTGAAATCCTTTAAAATTACAGCACACTTAAAAGCCCAACTCAAGAATTAATTAAACACCTGTTTCAAATTGTAAACACATACAAGCAAACACACCACATTCAATTAACACAATGTAAACATAATTATAATGCTTAGAGTTCAAACAAAGAGACTCAATCCACATCACACGATTTAATCAACTTTGTGTCCGGGTCAACAAACACACACATACACATATTCCTCAAGCCCACACACCAAGGACCAGTTCCTCTATAAAACAGCCCTTTTATACCCCATTTTCTAAAACTTCTTTGCTTTTGGGAGTAAATAAATCTCCTTTCCTCACAGAGGTTCCAGATTTCATTTTGATTTGTTGTTGTGCAATCCCAACTCGAGTTAAAACCGCAAATTATTCTTCTGACATCATCTTGGCTAGAATGTGTATCGTGCTGTCTTCCGAAGAACAGTTTGTTTACAGGTAATCCTTGACTTACAACCACTTGTTTAGCGATCACCATCACAATATTACGGAAAAAAAGTGTCTTACAACATGTCCTCATGCTTACAACTGTCAGGGTGACATGCTCAGAATTTGGAATTTTAGAAACTGACAGGTACTTATGACTGTTGCGCTGTCCCTGGGTCATGTGATCGCCCTTTGTACCTTCTCAGCCAGCTTCCAACCAAGCAGAGTCAATGGGGGAAGGTGGACTCACTTAACAACCGTGTGATTCACTTAACAACCTAGGTCGTGAAATTGGGTGCAATTCATTTAATAACTGCCTGGTTTAGCAACAGAAATCCGGAACATTTTATTATGTTTTATCTTCTTGTAAATCACCAAATTAGGTGCCAAACAAATTTAATTAAGACAATAATGATGGTAATCATAATAATTTCAGCCCGGGACTATAATATAGCTCACAGTTTTCAACCTCAGCAATTTAAAATGGGGTGATTTTGCTTGCTGGGAAATTGTGGGAATTGAAACACACCCAACTTAAAACAAGCTGGCTTGGGAATTCTGGGAATTGAAGCCCATCCATCTCAAAGTTGCTGAAATTGAGAAACACTGCTTTAGATTAAACCCAATTGGTGAAGACAAACAGGTCTTCACATTCTCCATAAGTCCTGCCAATATGGACTAAATAAAGCCGTTCGTCTCTTTAAATTTGCAGCTTTTGGGCTGCTTCCAAGGAATTAGGATGGCATTAGAAGAGATCAGACACCACAAAAGGACAGATTTTGCCAACTAAATGCTTGGGAGCCAAGCACTATTAACAGCCTGGATTGATGGTGAAGAAAAGCACTGGGTGATTGTTCTAAAGGTGTCACCTTTGAAAAACTGCAATTAACTGAAATCTCATCAATTAATAGAATAACAGAATAACAGAGACGGAAGGGACCTTAGAGGTCTTCTACTCCAGCCCCCTGCTCAGGCAGGAAACCATGTACCAATCTAGCCAAATGGCTGTCCTATTTCTTCTTAAAAACTTCCAGTGTTGGAGCATTCACTGCTTCTGGAGGCAGGTTGTTCCACTGGTTAATCGTCCTCACTGTCAGGAAGTTTCTCCTTAGTTCTAGGTTGCTTCTCTCCTGGTTACTTTGCATCTGTTACCTCCTTGTCCTGCCTTCTTCAGGTGCTTTGGAGAATAAGTCGACCCCCTCTTCTTTCGGGCAGGTAGTCCTCGACTTACAACAGTTCATTTAGTGACAGTCCAAAGTTACAACAGCGTTGAAAAAAGGGACTTATGACCGTTTTTCACACTTACGATCTTTGCAGCATCCCCGTGGTCACATGATTTACATTCAGATGCTTGGCAAATTGACTCGTCTTTATGACGGTCGCAGCGTCCCAGGGTCATGTGATCCTCCTTTTGTGATCTTCTCACAGGCAAAGTCAAGGGGGAAGCCAGATTCACATGTGACTACCATAGCAATTATTTAGCAACTAAGTTAGCAACAGGGGTTCCCAACTGGGGGTGCGAGACGGTATTCCAGGGGGTGCAAAAACTTGGGTTAGAAGTTTCAAAATTATAGTGTATATGCATAATTTGTGGCCGTCCTTTCGAAATTTTGTAAGGAGTGTGAGAATATATCAGAAGCGTTCTAGGGGTGCGGGATATAGAAAAGGTTGGGAGCCACTGAACTACTTAACAACTGTGGCAAAATTCACTTAACAACAGAAATTTTGGGCTCAATTATGGTTGTAACTTGAGGACTACTTGTAGGTGGATACTGTTGTGATTCCTCGCCAGCCAGTGGATCCTGTAGTTGAGTGAGGACTCAGAGGAAGAGGAGGGGCCTGGAGTGACATCAGAGTCAGAGGAAGGCTCTGAGGAGCTCTAAGACTTACAGTCGGACGAGGAGCCTGGCCCCTCTACTCGCGCTCAGGCTGAGACACAGCTGCGCTGGGAGTCTGAGTTGGACAGTGATGAATCACAGCTGGGAGATATCCAGGATGAACAAAAACACTGGCAAGAAAGGAGAGTAGGACAGAGGAACGCAATGGGGCGGCTCCAAAGGCAAAGGAGAAGGCATTAGGAAGCCACGCCTTGGCTGCATAATAAAAGGGAAGGTGTGGGAGGTGCTGGTTGCTGAAGGCAACCGTTCGTGTTGAGGATTGAGTTTCTGTGGACTGTGTTTGTTTGCCTTGGACATTGACTTGGACATTATTATATTTTATCATAGTAGAAAAAAACTCAGAAAAAAAATACACCCAACAGTAACGACAAAAAAGGAAAAAAAATTGGTGTACAAAAAAGGAAAAAAATAGGATCCAAATATCAAATAAGCCCAACATTAAATATAGAAAAAAAATCCACTCTGGCTGGATGCTAAAAGCAGAATAAAGGGAGGGGGGGAAACCTGATAAATTCTCCTCCCTTTACATAATGGCTTTGCAAATAGTTGTAAATTTTCTCATCCTTATTTATCAAGAAAAATACACTATATAAACAAATATTTCAGATGTGCAGGTCTCTAACTAATAATCAAATCGACCCAACATCTAATATACATAAAAAGTGAAAGAATTTTTTTTAAAAAATATAGATAGTCCTTGACTTACAATCTCAGCTGAGTCCAAAATTTCTGTTGCAGTTTTGGAAAATCTGGTCTCAATTGTGGTCATAAGTCAAGGACTACCCATACAAAGCCGGTGCATTTTCACAGAGGCTGCGCAACTGACTTGAAACACAGAAAAAAGTTCCCTTTTCCAGCATAACTGGGTTGCCTCCGATTGTGCCCGGGCGCCAGGAAGCAGAGCCAAGCTACAAGGAAGGGCAAATGAAGGTCTAGCTTTGCTCCTATTTCAGAGAAAAGGGTGCCAGGCCAGGAAAATCTTTGGAGGCAGGGAAGAAACAAAGTCAGAGTCACAAAATAGCACTGGAACTCTAAATTCTTGCAAGCAAATTAATTTGGGCTTCCGGGAAAAGGTGCATTCCCCATTCGGGTTACGCTTGAATAGCGTTGGCTCTCCTGCAATCCTAACGTGCTGAAAAATCTCCTTTTCCCCCCTTTTGTAAGTTGCATTTGAAGGAGGGTTGGAGTAGGAAAGGACCGGGGAAAAAGAGGAACATCTTGTAAGCGAAGGCAGCCTGTGACAATGGGAGCGGCCCTTGGCTCCCATTTGCAGGGAGGATGCCAAAGTCCTGACCAGGGTCCTAGAGAGAGATGGAAGACAGGAGTGTGTGTGTGTGTGTGTGTGTGTGTGTGTGTGAGTGAGAGAGAGAGAGAGAGAGAGAGAGAGAGAGAGAGAGAGAGAGAGAGAGAGAGAGAGAGAGAGAGAAGGTAGGTAGGTCGGTAGGTAGGTAGGTAGGCAAATAGATGATAGATGATAGGTAGACAATAGATAAATACAAGAAAGGTAAAGGTAAAGATAGATAGATAGATAGATAGATAGATAGATAGATAGATAGATAGATAGATAGATAGATAGATAGATAGATAGATAGATGATGGATGGATATGGATGGATGGATGGATATAGTGCCCTGGTGGTGTAGTGGTTAGAATGCAATATTGCAGGCTATAATTCTGTTGACTGCCAGCAGTTTGATCCTGACTCGCTCAAGGTTGACTCAGCCTTCCATCCTTCCCAGGTCAGTAAAATGAGGACCTGGATGCTGCAATATTCCAGCTGATTGGCGCTTCTTCTGAGCTCAGCAAAAGCACCAGGATCAGTGCCGAGCTCCAGCTGGAGCCTGGCGCTGATCCTGGCGCTTCCACTGAGCCCTGACAGCCCTGAAGAAGCACTAATCCTGGCGCTTCCGCTGAGCCCTGACAGCCCTGCAGCTCCAGCCATCTCTCGCTCAGGCTTGTGCAGTGCTGCCACCGGTTCAGCTCATTCCCCTCCCCCGCTACCACTTTTCTAGGATGGTTGCGTACCACCTGCCAGGTGTCAATGTACCACAGGTGGTACCCGTACCACTGGTTGAAAAGCCTTGCCCTATACCATTTCAGACAAGTGGCTGTCCAGTTTCTTCTTTAAAACTTCCAGTGTTGGAACTTCTGGAGGCAAGTTGTTCCACTGATTCATTGTTCTGACTGTCAAGAAATTTCTCCTTATTTTTAGGTTCATTAGTTTCCATCCGTTGCTTCTTGTTCTGCTTTCAGGTGCTTTGGAGAGTAGCTTGACTCCCTTTTCTTTGGGGCAACCCCTGAGATATTGGAACCCTGCTATCATGTCACCCCTGGTCCTTCTTTTCACTAAACTAGACATACCCAATTCCTGCAACCGTTCTTTATATGCTTTAGCCTCCAGTCCCCTAATTATCTTTGTTGCTCTTCTCTGCACTCTTTCCAGAGTCTCCACATCTTTTTTATAATATGGTGATCAAAACTGGATGCAATATTCCAAGTGTGGTCTTACCAAGGTATAGCAGCATGTCTGAATGTAGCTATGGTATGGAACTAAAAAGCAGTCCGCTACACTGGCCTGGAAAACCGAGCCGGGATAGAATTGAGCAATAACCAGACTTTGGACCCAGATGTTGCCCCAACTATCTGCAGAGGCTGCCATGTTGCCTTTTTCACCCCTCTTCCTCTCTCATGAAAGCCACTGGTCCCCACCTCTCTCCTTCAACTTCCCGGTAGAACAGAAGTCCCCAACCTTTTGGACACCAGGGACCGGTTCTGTGGAGAGAGGTTTTTCCACGGACCGGAGGGTGCGTGGTTTTGGGTGCTGCCTGGATCCCGCGGATGGGGCTTTGCTTGTTTGTGCGAACCGGTTGCTGGCATGCCGTGGCCCGGTACCGGTCTACGGACCAGGGGTTGGGAACATCTACCGTAGAAAGTAACCACCTGCTGAGGTCTGCTGTTAACACTTTACCACTTCCCCCGTCTTTGTGAAACAAAGGGTCAAGGGGAGGCCAATATGTTTGTTTTATCTTTCCTCCCACAAAAACGTGGGTGAAATGCCTCTTGCGCTCCTATCACAGCTGGTTTGAGCGCAATGTGACGAGTGGCCATGTGTTCAGAATGAGTCAACTGGAAAATATCTTGCAAAAAAAAAAATAGAATAAAAACTAGAAAAAATAGAAAAAAAATATCTCAGGGGCTGCCCCAAAGAAGAGGGAGTCAAGCTATTCTCCAAAGCCCCTGAAGGCAGGACAAGAAGCAACGGATGGAAACTAACCAAGGAGAGAAGCAACCTAGAACTAAGGAGAAACTTCCTGACAGTTAGAATAATTAACCAGTGGAACAACCTGCCTCCAGAAGCGGTGAATGCTCCAACACTGGAAGTTTTTAAGAAGAGACTGGACAGCCATTTGTCTGAAATGGTATAGGGCAGTGGTGGCGAACCTATGGCACGCCGTTGCCCCAGTCCTAGGCCTTCAGCTGGGTTTTATAAAACCTTTTCGCTTTAGGCCTCTGCCGCCGTGTGCAAAAAAAAAGAAGGTTCAATCAGTCAATTTCAACTTCTCGCGAGAAAAAAAAAATCTTGCAAAGTTGGAATTGATTGAACTTTTTGGTCCCACCCAGTCTGTCGTTAACACCGCAGCCACGCCCACCCAATGGGCCACGCCCACCCAATGAGCCACACCCACCCAATGGGACATGCCTACCCGGCACCTGATGATACATAAGTGGGTTTTGGGTTGCAGTTTGGGCACTCGGTCTCTAAAAGGTTCGCCATCACTGGTATAGTATATCACTGGTAAAAGAGTTACAGAGTTTCCTGCCTGAGCAGGGGGTTGGACTAGATGACCTCCAAGGTCCCTTCCAACTTTATTATTATTATTATTATAACTCAGTATCCAAGCCAAGAACCATATACAGGGAGTCCTTGACTTATAACCAATTGTTTAGTAACCTTTTGATCTTACAACCCCACTGAAAAAAAGTGACAAATGAGAGGTTTTTTTACACTTACGGCCATTGCAGCACCCCCGTGGTCACGTAATCAAAATTCAGACGCTTGGCAACTGACTCACATTTATGACTGTTGCGGTGTCCCGGGGTCGAGTGATCCCCTTTTGTGCACTGTCTGAACAGCAAAGTCAATGGGGAAGTCAGATTCACTTAACAACCGGGTTACTAACTTAACAACTGTGGTGGTTCACTTAACAAGGTCGTAAGATGGGGCAAAATTCACTTCACAGCCGTCTCACCTCAGCAATTTTGGACTCAATGGCGGTCGTAAGTCAAGGACTACCCGTAGGCACAAGATATCCTCTGGTGAATATTTGCTGCCCTCCAGCCTCTTTAATTACATTTTTAAAAACTCAGTTTAATTAATGTAATTTAATTAAGGTGGTCTTTCAGGAGCGCCCAACCTCCCTTTTAATTGAAGGCTGAAATTCATTTGGGCAATGACAGGAAATTTAAAATGCCCAGCGCTCACCTTGCTACCCTGTCCCCCAAAACAAGAAGAAAATCAAAGATGGACGGCAGGAGTGACTGTGAGGGTGCAAAAATCAAGATGGTGGTGGGCATGGCTGTGTGATCAAAATTCAGACTAAGAATTGGAAGGGATCCTGAAGGTCTTCTAGTCCAGCCCCCCTGCTCAAACAGGAGACCCAACACCCTATATTTGAAAACCTCCAGTGTTGGAGCACCCACAACTTCTAGAGGCAAGATGTTCCACTGGTTAACTGTTCTCCCTGTCAGGAAATTTCTGCCTAGTTCTAGGTTGGTTCTCTCCTTGGTTAGTTTCCATTCGTTGCTTCTTGTCTTGCTTTCTGCTTGCCTACGCAAACATTGTTGTTGTTTTTTACATGCACTATGTGGGCTTTGATTGTGTAGCCATGACTGCTATCTTGGTTTTTGTTTTGTTTTTTTGAACTCTTGGAAAGATGTCCCTGATGGATGGTGATGGCACACAAAGCCAACACTAAACTGAGATGGGTTTCGTTGCTCTTGACCATCCTTATGACATTTGTGACCTACTGTGTCAATGTGGGAAGGCTGTGATTCAGTGTTTCTCAACCTTGTCTGCTTGAAGATGGGTGGACTTCAGCTCCCAGAATTCCTGAGCCAGCATGGCTCAGCTTAGAAACCTCTCCCTTTCCCCTCAGCATGGCTGGCTCAGGAATTTTGGGAGTTGAAGTCCACCCATCTTCAAGTGGCTAAGTCTGAAAAACATTACAGAAAGAACTGCCTCTGTGTTCCCAGAAAGAACAAAGGTCCCTTGCAAATATTTATTGTGAGACTGGAATGTGTGGAGGACAAACAGACGGGATGATCATTGCACAACTCAACACCTTTGCTGATTGCACAGGAACAAAAGCAAACTTAGGCACCCACCTTTGCTCGACTGGGCAAAAACACCAAATATGTTTTTCTTAATTGGCTCTTTTCCTCCCGGTTACTTCCCTGTTTCCTTTTAGAACGTTTATTTATTTATTTGTGTATGTATGTATGTATGTATGTATGTATGTATGTATGTATGTATGTATGTATGTATTTATTTATTTATATTCCGTTTGTTTGCTGCCCATCTCGCCACCAGACTCTGACCAGATGTTCCAGTAATTCTCAAAAAAAAAGGGGGGGGGGAAGAGGCAGCATCTGGAAATGGATTAACCGACGATGTTACCCAGTTTGGGGAATGAAACATTTGCAAAAAAAAACCCCAGCCAAGCTCACAGAACATCAAGGACCTCAGAGTCTTTGTCATCGTCATCGTCCTCCTCCACCACTCTGTAAACCCTCCTCCCTCACAGCACTGATGTTACCTAGATTGGTAAAGTCTGGAAGAAAATCACCAAGCTCAGAAATAACCCACTGGCCAACTTCCTACTGCTCCACTCTGCAAACCCCACTCATAGCATTGATGATGTTACCTAGTGTGGTAATAAAACGTCTGCAAGAAAACCACCAGGCTCAGAGAGCACTAGGGACCCCACAGTCCTCCTTCTCCTTCTCCTCCTCCTCCTCCTCCTCCTCCTCCCAATCCCCCTCCCTTCTAGCTCTGATGATGCTACCTAGTTGGATCATGAAATGTCTGCAAGAAAACCACCAAGCTCAGAAAGTACCAAGGACCCCTTAGTCCTCCTCCTCCTCCTCCCTCTGCCTTGTGGCGCTCAAAATGATACCTTCCTGATCCTTCCTGATTATGCAGTAGGTTAATTGCCTATTAATAGACGGTTTGCTACTTGTCTTCTTCCAAGATTTGTATGACTTCTTACTCCAGTCTACAGCTTTGGAAATTTCCTGGTGGTCTCCTATCCAAATCCCGATTTTTAAAATCATTTTTATTGATGGCCAAAAGACCCAAATATTTTTGTGTGGGGGGGTTATTTAAATTTTCAAGCTGCCTGACTCCAGGACAACTCTCGGGAGGGGGGAGACTTGCAAATACAATGGTGTTTTTTTTTAAAATGCAAATACAAAGAAGCACACAGCCAACCAGAAGAGCAAATGCTCAATCTCAAAGGAAACAAAGCTACCTAGAATGGGATCATAAAATTTGGCCCTGCTCAGTTTTTTTACAGCTCAGCCAAGGTCAACTAGATGCCGTGACTTAGCCTGGCAAATTCTCAGCTATTTTGCAGCTCTAGTGCCGCCAATGTTTAACCCAGTTCTAAGAATCCATTCTTGCTTGTTTTTTCCCCCAAGTGCTTTGGATGTTAATGAGCTGCTAAATGGAGTTTCAGCTAAAGCCGTGTTTATTTTATTTTTTTTACACTAGAGGGCCTATAGGTAATCCTTGACTTCCTACCACAATTGAGCCCAAGATTTTGGATGCTAAGTGAGACAGTTCTTAAATTTTGCCCCATTTTATAACCTTTCTTGTCACAGTTGTTAAGTGAAATGCTGCAGTATGCTGCAGCTGCCAAAAAAAGCCTACACCGTGCTAGGCTGCTTTAACAGAGGGATAGAATCAAGATCACGTGAAGTATTAATACCACTTTACAAGGCCTTGGTAAGGCCACACCTGGAATACTGCATCCAGTTTTGGTCACCACGATGTAAAAAAGATGCTGAGATTCTAGAAAGAATGCAGAGAAGAGCAACAAAGATGATCAGGGGACTGGAGGCTAAAACATATAAGGAATGGTTGCTGGAATTGGGTATGTCTAGTAGTTTAATGAAGAGAAGGACAAGGGGGGACATGATAGCCATGTTCCAATATCTCAGGGGCTGCCACAAAGAAGAGAGAGTCAAGCTATTCTTCAGAGCGCCTGAAGGCAGGAGAAGAAGCAACGGTTGGAAACTAATCAATGAGAGAAGCAACCTAGAACTAAGGAGAAACTTCCTGACAGTTAGAACAACTAACCAGTGGAACAACCTGCCTCCAGAAGTGGTGAATGCTCCAAAACTGGAAGTCTTTAAGAAGAGACTGGACAGCCATTTGTCTGAAATGGTATAGGGTTTCCTGCCTGAGCAGGCGGTTGGACTAGATGACCTCCAAGGTCCCTTCCAACTTTATTATTATTATTATTATTATTATTATTATTATTATTATTATTATTATTATTATTATTATTATTATTATTATTATTAATCATTGCACAGTCAGCCAGATGTTCAGACTGGATTTGGCATTTTGTCTACCTATCGAGTCCTTACCAAGGACCTGGGATAGGCAGATGTGGATGTTTGATGTTATTACGGATATCGTCGCAGGATGGAGGCAGTTACTAGTAAGGCTGCCTTTTGCAATTGACTAATGGCGAATTTGTCAATGCCAATGGTGTTCAAGTGGTGTTTTGGGATTGCACCCAAGGCGCCTATTACTATTGGTACTGCTCTTGCTTGCTTTTGCCACAGTCTTTCTATTTCTATTTGTAGGTTGTTGTTGTTGTTGTTGTTGTTGTTGTTATTATTATTATTATTAAGTTAGTAACCCGGTTGTTAAGTGAATCTGGTTTCTCCATTGACTTTGCGTGTCAGAAGGTCCCAGAAGGTGATCACACAACCCTGGGACACTGCCACAGTCATAAATACGAGTCAGTGGCCAAGCATCCGAATTTTGATCACATGACCCCAGGATATGGCAACTGTCATAAATATGAGACAGTTGCTAAGCGTCCAAATTTTTATCACATAACCATGGAAATGCTGCAACGGTCCTGTGTAAAAAACGGCCATAAGCCGTTGTTGTGTGCTGTTGTAACTTTGAACTATCAGTCAACCAATGGTTGCAAATCGAGAACTAGTCCTCGACTTACAACAGTTCGTTTACTGGCCGCTCAAAGTTACAACAGTACTGAAAAATGTGAGTTACGACCGTTTTTCAGACCTATGACCGTTGCAGCCTCCCTATGGTCACGTGAGCAAAATTCAGACTGCTCGGCAACTGGCTCGTATTTATGACGGTCGTGGTGTCCCGGGGTCACGTGATCCCCTTTTTGCGACCTTCTGACAGGCAAAGTCAATGGGGAAGCCCGATTCACTTAACAACCGGGTCACTAACGTAACAGCTGCGGTGATTCACTTAACAACCGTGGCAAGAAAGGTCATAAAATAAGTCAAAATTCACTTAAGAAAGGTTTTGCTTTGTAGGAGAAATTTTGGGGGTCAACTGTGGCTGAACGTCGGAGGACTCCCTGTATGCAGAACGCGCCTGTCTCAGCGAATCTGTGTGGCTGACTTTTTTTTCCTTTTCAAATCAAGTTCTGTTTCTGCTCGGCTTCTGAAAAGCCACTTCGCCTTATCTTCCAAGGCGAGAGAAGTCCCATCTGCCGTGTATTTAAAATATTGGGTTTAAAAATAAGGCTGGTGAAGGCTTCACTTGGCAGAGACAGATGGCGTCTCCTTTCCCTGGCGAGCGTGGAGATGTTGAGGCTTGGCAGAGGCCCCAGAAGGAGAAAAAAAAGTTGGCCAAGAGACCTGACACCTCCATTAAACTTTTGCTAAATTAACGTGGATGGGAAGGGTCAAGATCTACGGGGCAGCTTCCCTTTAGAGCAGGGGTGTCAAACTCAATTTCATTGAGGGCCGCATCAGCATTGGGGTTGCCCTTGGGGTGTGTGTGGCCAGAGTGGGTGCAGCCTACTGGGTGGGCATGGATGGAGTGGGTGTGGCCTGCTGTACATCGTTTGCGTCAAGGGTGCCTGTGGGGGCCTGGGCAGGAGTGGGACAGATCTGAGGGTCTCTGGCAGAAGAGGGTGGGACCGGGGCAAGCGCCAAGGCATGGTGCATTTCTTCATTCCTCACAAAGGGTGACACCTCCCCAGTATGCACCCAGGAGCTGGTTCCTCGCTGTTTCCCGACGGCCTTGTGGAGCTAAGACTGAATCTGTTTCAGCATAGTTGGCCACCACAAAATTGTACATTGGCTCCCGGCCGGCCTGGGCCAGGGCCAAGGCAGCGGGGGCCGTTCCCTCATTGTTTCCAGGATGGCTTCGCGGGCCCCATGAAACCACTACGCGGGTCGCATCTGGCCCCTGGGCCTTGTGTTTGACATGTTTGCCGTACACCATTTCTGACAGTCTCTTCTTGAAAGCTTCCAGCAATGGAGCACCCACAACTTTTGAAGGCAACTTGTGTTTGATATGTCTGCTTTAGAGCAACGTTTCTCAACTTTGGCAGCTTTAAAATGTGGGAACTTCAGTGTGTGGGATGGGCTGAAAGAAAGGGACTAGCCCCAAAGCCAGCTTTTGTGCCTAAGGCAAGACTAGAATTTACCATTTCCCAGTGATTGGCCCAAAATAGGGGGTACCTTGCTCAATAGTAGTAACTGTGAGAGGGATCTCGGAGTCCTAGTGGACAATCACTTAAATAGGAGCCAGCCGTGTGCTGCAGCTGCCAAAAAAGCCAACACAGTGCTAGGCTGCATTAACACAGGGATAGAATCAAGATCACGTGAAGTGTTATTATCACTTTACAATGCCTTGGTAAGGCCACACTTGGAATGCTGCATCCAGTTTTGGTCACCACGATGTAAAAAAGATGTTGAGACTCTAGAAAGAGTGCAGAGAAGAGCAACAAAGATGATTAGGGGACTGGAGGCTAAAGCATATAAGGAACGGCTGCTGGAATTGGGTAGGTCTAGTTTAATAAAGAGAAGGACGAGGGGGGACAGGATAGCAGTCTTCCAATATCTCAGGGGCTGCCCCAAAGAAGAAGGAGTCAAGCTATTCTCCAAAGCGCCTGAAGGCAGGACATGAAGCAATGGATGGAAACTGAGAGAAACAACCTAGAACTAAGGAGGAATTTCCTGACAGTGAGAACAATTAATCAGTGTAACGACTTGCCTCTAGAAGTTGTAGGCTTCACTGGAGGCTTTTAAGAAGAGATTGGACAACCATTTGTCCAGAGTGATATAAGGTCTCCTCTCAAGCACAGGGTTGGACTAGAAGACCTCTAAGGTCCCTTCCAACTCTTATTCTGTTAATTAACCAGTGGAACAGCTTGCCTCCAGAAGTTGTGGGTGCTACATCACTGGACGTTTTTAAGAAGAGACTGGACAACCATTTATCTGAAGTGGCATAGGGTTTCCTGCCTGAGCAGGGGGTTGGACTAGATGACCTCCAAGGTGCCTTCCAACTTTATTATTATTATTATTATTGTTGTTGTTGTTGTTGTTATATCACCAAACTGGCTTTCGTGGCTAAGGCAGGACTAGAACTCACCGTCTCCTGTTGATTTACCCAAAGACACCCAGTCGGCTTTTACGCCTAATGTGGAATTCTCATTGGTCCAGTGAGTTCTCAATGGCCCAGAGTCACTGAGTCAGTTTCATGTCTAAGGCAGGACTAGAAGTCACCGTCTTCTGGTGATTAGCTGAAAGTCTGGTGATTAGCCACTTGGTTGTCACCCCTAAGGCAAAACTAGAACTCACTGTTTCTTGATGACTGGCTCAAAGCTATTGTTGGCTTTCATTGCTCAGGCACGACTAGAACTCACAGTCTCCTGATTTTTAGCCTGGTGCCTTTAACCACTAGACAGCCATTTGTCTGAAATGGTATAGGGTTTCCTGTCTGAGCGGGGGGTTGGACTAGATGACCTCCAAGGTCCCTTCCAACTTTTTTATTATTATTATTATTATTATTATTATTATTATTATTATTATTATTATTATTATTATTATTATTATTATTATTATTATTATTATTATTTTAACTTCCTTCTAAGAAGGATTAGAAATGGACGTGGGACAGTTAAAAAGCTATTTCCTCTTTTGTTTCCTGCCTCCTCCCAGCCTACCCCGTGTGCAACAGATAGAAAGAAAAAAAAATCAAATAAAAATCCTAAAAAAAAATAAATTATAATTAGCAGTTGTAGATCCTCATCGTGAACTGAGGGCAGGAAGCAATTACTGCATACTAAATTGTGAAATTTAAGAATCATAACCAACCACCGCTGGCAAAACTGTCCTGGCTACTGTAATTTGCAGCCATCTGACCGCGAGGTCCAAATTCTGGCAAAGAGCGAACGAACAATAAACAACACATTTCAGGAGGAGGAGAAACAGTGTTCCAGCCTGGAAGAAGGCTGGAAAAATCGCGTCGGTGGCCAGAAAAAGACAAGCAGCCGACGTGTCTTTGCAGAGTGAGATTTGATCAAATTAGCCAGCAGGGTTTGTTCACACCATGTGAATTCTGCAGCTTGCAGGCTGGCTCTGCCAAGACACAATTGCAACCCATGTTGTGAAGCATCTTTGCAGGAGCAGATCACAGGCAGGGAAGCAAGTTGTGGCTTCAAGGTGTGTCTCTCCACCCACACAACCACCCGTTTTGCTGCCTCTAAGGGTTTCCGGGTTCAGCTTTGAAGTGACAGAGACTGTAAAGGAATGTGGAAATGGCCTTGGGGGGAAGAAGGGAAGAGAGACAGCTTGGGAAACAATTAGAGAAGAGAGGCAGGAGCCCCCAGTGGTTCAACAGTCAGAGGAAGGAACTTGGGAAGGACCCGCCTAATGGATAGAATAGAATAGAGCTGGAACAGACCTTGGAGGTCTTCTAGTCCAACCCCCTGCTCAAGCAGGAGACACTATACCATTTCAGACAAGTGGCTGTCAGAGGTTTGCAAAAACCTCCCATGATGGAGCACCCACAACTTCTGGAGGCAAGCTGTTCCACTGGTTGATTGTCCTCATTTGTTAGGAAGTTTCTCCTTAATTCCAAGTTGCTTCTCTCCTTGATTAGTTTTCATCCATTAAATGTGGTGGAAGGGAAGTTTGATATGGAGGCTACACTCATATGATGAACAGCTCAGGGAGCTAGCCTGTCTAGCCTGTCAAAGAGAAGGACTAGGGGTGACATGATAGCACCTAATATTTGAGGCATTGTCACAGGGAAAAGGGGATTGACTTATTCTCCAAAGCACCTGTGGGCAGGGCAAGAACGAATGGGTGGAAGCTGATGAAAGAGAGATCCATTCTGGGAGAAATTTCCTGACAGTGAGAACAATTATTAAATGGAATCGCTTGCCTCCCAGAGTTGGGCATGGTGCACCAATGGAGGTTTTCAAAAGCAGATTGGACAACCATTTGACCTGGATGGTATAAGGCAGCGGTCCCCAATATTTTTGGCTCTGGGGACTGATGGCAATGGGGGAGGCAGCGGGGGGGGGGGGGGGGATGGTTTCATGTGTGTGCATACAGCTTGCGCAAATACAGCTTTGTGAGATAGTTAGATAGATAGATAGATAGATAGATAGATAGATAGATAGATAGATAGATAGATAGATAGATAGATAGATAGATAGATAATGATGGATAGATAGATAGATAGATAGATAGATAGATAGATAGATAGATAGATAGATAGATAGATAGATAGATAGATATGATGGATAAATAAATAAACAGAGAGATAGACAGAGAGAGAGATAGATAGATAGATAGATAGATAGATAGATAGATAGATAGATAGATAGATAGATAGATAGATAGATAGATAGATAGATAGATAGATAAATAGATATGATGGATAAATAAATAGACAGAGAGACAGACAGAGAGACAGATAGATAAACTTTTTCACTTTAAATGTACACTAGTCAGCATACATTAAAATGAAATTTTGTTGCATTCAGTTCTCAAAGAATAGCCACCTCCAATATACACTACATGAACCTGAAAAAAAAATGCTTATACCCAGTGCTTTTTTTCTAAAAAAAAAAAAAAAAAGGTGCCAGAACTCACACACGTCATACAACCCGCCTTGCCTACCCTACAAGGTTCCATCCAAAAAAGGTACCAGAACTCCGTTCTGGGCATTCTACGAGAAAAAAAAGCCCTGCTTATACCCATATACACACAATATGTGACACAGAAAAACGACAGTCTAGTTCAGATGTATGTACGTCTACATGGCGAGAAAAAAGAATCCTGCAAATTTACAAGACAGACGTTGGAACAAAGGAACAAAGTTGTTACAGAATCTAGTAAATCCTGCTAGAAATACTTCGAAACCTCCAGTTCCCAACAGGCCATGGCATCAGGCCATGAACCAGGGTTGGGGACCTCTGGTATAAGGTCTCCTGCTTGATCAGGGGGGTGGATTAGAATACCTTTCATCCCTATAATTCTATGTTTATGTTTATGTTTATTTAGATTTGTATACCGCCCTATGTCCCTTACGGGACTCAGGGCGGTGAACAGGCGATAATAAAAATCACAATAAATATCTATTCTAAAATCAAATTAAATAAATAAAGGCCTGCTGTAAAATACCCCATATAAAAACCTATACTAAAACCTAATTAAGACTACGCCATGGAACATAATTCTATGTTCCATGGTCTTTCAGATTTGCAAGATTCTGTTAATGTAACCTTACCATAAAGCTGTAGGAGGAGGGATGGCAGAACCTGGGGGATGGAGTCAAAAGAGGAATCAGCCTAGAATTTCTATGTAGCCACAAGCAAGCTAAGTCTAAGCTCCCTTGAGTGCCGCTGACCCTTATCTAATTCCAAGCAAGGGCTGACTTTTAGTTGAGAAGATTCCTGTACAGAGGCTTTTAACAACAAATCAGTTTAATTGGACCTTCACGTGTGGATCTGATCTTTCCCACCTGACAAATGCAGAATTAAACCATCTAGTTACATTTCCTATCTGGTTTACCTGGAAAGGATGACAGGGACCTATCCATCCATCCTGTCACTCAACCAGCAGCCAGAAATTCTCTCTCTCTCTCTCTCTCTCTCTCTCTCTCTCTCTCTCTCTCTCTCTCTNTTTTTTTTTTTTTTGCAAAATACAATCCTGCAGGGAGGGGAGGACTCAGCTCCTTAGGTCTCACAAGCAACTACATATAGTCCTTGACTTACGGCCGTCACCGAGCCTCAAATTACAGTCATAAGTCATGGATGGTCGTTAAACAGCTCACACCATGCCATCCACGACTGATTGTGCCACCTTGTTTGTGGCAGTCATTAAGTGAACGCCACAGTCATTAAATGAGCAAGGTGGTTGTTAAATGAATCCATTATACCCAATGAGTATTTGTTGCTAGAAACTAGACATTAGCACTTGAAACGAGCAAAAATGCAGAAATTCATCACAAAAGTTGCATAACCACGAGCAGGTTGCCAAGCTCCCAAAATGCAATCATGTGACCACACAGGGGAGGAGGGGGCAGGCATCAGAACTTCAAAACAGATCGTAAATAGCTCTGGGGAGATCCATCGTACCTTTGAGCGGTCGTTAGTCGAGGACGAGTCATTAAGAAAAGACTAGTGTCGTGTCAAGCATTTACGTCCAGTTTCTTGCAAAAAACACTCATTGGGTCTAATGGATTTAACCACCTCCATACTCATTTAATGACCGTAGCATTCACTTAATAACTGCCACAAACCAGCAGTAGACTTGGGGCTGTTTGGAGACCAAACTTTGTTGTTGTTGTTAGTTGCAAAGTCGTGTCCGACCCATCGCGACCCCATGGACAACATTCTTCCAGGCTTTCCTGTCCTCTACCATCTTCTGGAGTCCATTTAAGCTCAGGCCTACTGCTTCAGTGACTCCATCCAGCCCCCTCCTTCTCTGTCGTCCCCTTCTTCTCTCGCCCTCCATCTTTCCCAGCATTAGGCTCTTCTCCAGTGAGTCCTTCCTTCTCGTTAGGTGGCCAAAGTACTTGAGTTTCAACTTCAGGATCTGGCCTTCTAAAGAGCAGTCGGGGTTGATCTCCTCCAGAACTGACCGATTTGATCACCTTGCAGTCCAGGGGACTCGCAGGAGTCTTCTCCAGCACCAGAGTTCAAAGCCCTCAATTCTTTGGCGCTCAGCCTTTCTTATGGTTCAACTTTCACAGCCATACATTGCAACTGGGAAAACCATGGCCTTGATTATACGCACTTTTGTTGGCAGGGTGATGTCTCTGCTTTTTAGTATACTGTCTAGATTTGCCATAGCTTTCCTCCCCAGGAGCAAGCGTCTTCTAATTTCTTGGCTGCAGTCCCCAACTGCGGTGATCTTGGAGCCCAGGAAGATAAAATCTGTCACTACCTCCAAACCTACCTTTGCTAATTGGGGTTTTGAGTATCCACTGACTGGAGCAAGCTTGTCCCACAAACCCAGAAGGGTGGAGCTGTCTTAAAAGCTTAAACTGAACATTGCACAGACCCTTCCAGTGCCAAAATGCCTCCCCATGCCCCATTTTTTTAACGGTCTCACTGAATCTCCATCAGACCTCACTCTCTCAGAAAAGCAGGACAGGATCCCGCTTGGAAGAGGGCCTCCCCCCCCAGCCCCCTGAATCAAAGAAAATAATTGCAGCCTGAAGAATCAGCATCTGCTCATTTTGTTCCTGCAGCCCCTCGACAATTATAGAGCTGGGGGGGGGAGAAACGGCAGGCAGGCAAGATTAAAAGACATCTCAGCCACCCAGCCCAGCTATTAACACACATTACAGTCCTTGAGCACTTGGGACAGCTAATTAGACCGAGACAAGAGTCTGCAGGGAAGGGCAGGCAATCCACTCCCACTGGGCATGTTTTGAAAGACGCTGGCCAGGTTTACTTGCGAGGAGGACATCAATGGGGAATAAGGGTGGAAGTCCCAGAGTCATCTTTGTTATCAGGAAGGTAGGCTGGTGCCCTCCGTCATGCGAGCCACATTTATAGAGATGCATGGTGGGATAATTGCTGGACCTTTAGGCTCACTGACCTGAACTCAGAGCTGTTTTAACCTCTTGCCTGTTCTGGTGGCCAAAACAAGCCAGGAATCACAACCCCACACCTTTTCAGGCTGCTGTCCCTAAAATGAGTCGTCAGGAGCTGGGGATGCGATGGAGGCCCCCGTGGTCCAAATCTTCCTCCTAGCTAGACAGAGGCTCTTTTACCACTAGAAAAGAAGATTTGGTGCTCAAGGTTGAATTGGGAAGTCTCTGAGCTTGCTTGTTTCCTGGCAGACGAATCATGACCCAAACTAGGTAACATCATCAGTGCTAGTGGCTTGCCCTAGTAGTGTTGATACTGCCTCATTATTGGTTCAGTTATTAAGATAGATCCGTGATGGCGAACCTATGGCACGCGTACCACAGGTGGCACGCAGAGCCCTCTCTGTGGGCACGCGTGCCGTCGCCCCAGTCTGGGCCTTCGGCTGGGTTTTATAAAACCTTTTCGCTTTAGGCCTCCGCCGCCGTGAACAAAAAAAAAAAAAAAAGGTTCAATCAGTCAATTTCAACTTCTCGCGGGAAAAAAAAAGATCTCGCAAAGTTGGAATTGATTGATTGAACATTTTAGTCCCACCCAGTCTGGCGTTACCACCGAAGCCA
>NW_015390320.1:11982-18632 GCF_001527695.2 Protobothrops mucrosquamatus | reverse complement strand
TAGGTAGGTAGGTAGGTAGGTAGGTAGGTAGATGGATAGATGGATAGGTAGGTAGGTAGGTAGATGGATAGATGGATAGACAGACAGATAGGATAGATAGAGATGGGAGGGGGCAGCCAGCCAGCCAGCCAGGCACCAATAAAAGAAAATCTTTGTAGCTCAGGGTTGAACTGTGAGGTCCTTAGTGCTCTCTCAGCTTGGGTGTTTTGTTGCGGACATTTTATTAGCCAACTAGGTAACAGATAAGAGCAAACCCCACTCCCTTCTAGCACTGATGATGTTACCTAGTTGGGTCATGAAATGTCCGCAAGAAAACAGCCCAGCTCAGCGAGCACCAGGGGTGCCACAGTTCAACCCTGAGCTATAAATCTTCTCTTCTATTGGTTCCAGGCAAACCATCAAGCAGAAAACAATACTCCAATCGTTGAACTACCAAGGAGAAGACCACACCCCCACCCAAATTGCAGGGCAAGCTACTGCATATAAACAGGCAGCAAATCCCACCCTTCCTAGTACTGATGATGTTACGCAGTTGGGTCATGAAATGTCTGCAAGAAAACCACCAAGCTCAGAGAACACCAAGGATGCCACAATCCTCCTCCTCCTCCTCCTCCTCCTCCTCCAACCTCACTCCCTTCTAGTACTGATGATGTTACGCAGTTGGGTCATGAAATGTCTGCAAGAAAACCACCAAGCTCAGAGAACACCAAGGATGCCACAATCCTCCTCCTCCTCCTCCTCCTCCTCCTCCTCCTCAAACCTCACTCCCTTCTAGTACTGATGATGTTACACAGTTGGGTCATGAAATGTCTGCAAGAAAACCACCAAGCCTCAGAGAACACCAAGGACGCCACAATCCTCCCCCTCCCCCCCCTCCTCCTCAAACCTCACTCCCTTCTAGTACTGATGATGTTACGCAGTTGGGTCATGAAATGTCTGCAAGAAAACAGCCCAGTTCAGAGAGTACCAAGGATGCTGATGCTTTGGGGGGGGGATTCTGTGGGAGCAAGGACTGACTCCATAACCTTACTGTAGCCCTCGTGACTCTTCACTGGCCTTCCCCCATCTCAGCAGAGTTCAGAATACTTTCATTTCCACCTTCAATGATCAGAAGTTTGTTTTTTTTCATTTGTTTTTTTGACGGGACAATCAAAGTCCCCTGCTCTCTTTCCGTCCTGCCAAAACTGTGTGTGTGGGGGGGGTGTCCAGTGTTTTATGCATGAAACAGATCCCCTCCCCGGCAAATTCAACTTCCCTTGTCTTTGCAATCTTCCAAATTTATGGTGCAGGACAGAAATCAAATGCTGGGTGCAGAGTTGCATGACTGGAGGAAGTAGCCTCGTCTCGCATGAAGAAAAATCACGTTGTGCAAGACAAGCTTTAATTCTTTTATTTTTGGTACGGAAATACTGCAACCGCAAGCCGAGATTAGCTTGGCAAGCACAACGAGAGCCACACACAACCTTGCAAATCCAACAGGGCTTGTGCAATGCCCACTTTGCCCACATTCCAGGCCAAATGCTGATTTGCCATTTTATGTAAAACTATCACACACACACACACACACCCCAAACTGGGCAACGTAATTCAGGGAATCCTCGACTTACAACAGTTCTCTTGGTGACTGTTCGAAATTACAACGGCACTGAAAAAAACGACTTGGGACAGTTTTTCTCACGTACGACCATTGCAGCCTCCCCCCTGGCCACGTGATTTACATTCCTATGCTTGACAACCGACTCCCATTAATGACGGTTGCTGTGTCCCAGGGTCACGTGATTCCCTTTTGCGACAACTGCAGTGGTTCACTTAACAACTGTGGCCAGAAACAGAGGGATAGAATCAAGATCACGTGAAGTCTTAATACCACTTTACAATGCCTTGGTAAGGCCACACTTGGAATACTGCATCCAGTTTTGGTCACCACGATGTAAAAAAGATGCTGAGACTCTAGAAAGAGTACAGAGAAGAGCAACAAAGATGATTAGGAGACTGGAGGCTAAAACATATAAGGAAAGGCTGCTGGAATTGGCTATGTCTAGTTTAACTAAGAGAAGGACGATAGCAGTGTTCCAATATCTCAGGGGCTGCCCCAAAGAAGAGGGAGTCAAGCTATTCTCCAAGGCGCCTGAAGGCAGGACAAGAAGCAATGGATGGAAACTGATCAAGGAGAGAAGCAACCTAGAACTAAGGAGAAACTTCCTGACCGTTAGAACAATTAACCAGTGGAACAACCTGCCTCCAGAAGCGGTGAATGCTCCAACACTGGAAGTTTTTAAGAAGAGACTGGACAGCCATTTGTCCGAAATGGTGTAGGGTTTCCTGCCTGAGTAGGGGGTTGGACTCAATGACCTCCAAGGTCCCTTCCAACTTTATTATTATTATTATTATTATTATTATTATTATTATTATTATTATTATTATTATTATTATTATTATTATTATTATTATTATTATTATTATATTATTATTATTATTATTATTATTATTATTATTATTATTATTATTATTACTATAAACCTGAACTTTTTTTATTAGGCATAATACCCTGAAAAGACTAACAAACAAAGCCTATATTTGATTCTGCACGTCACAACAGTGGCAAGAACAACACTTGCACAACATTGGAAAAATGAAGGAATACCATCGGATGAAGAAATGATTAAAAAAATACTAGAATGCGCAAGGATGGACAGACTGACTAGGAGACTGAAAGAAAAAGAAGAAATGGAATATGATCAAACTTGGGACTTATTTTACCGATGGTTAGAGGGAAAAAAACAAAGGATTAGGAATTAAATATGTATTAGCAAATCTAAACTCAGACAGCACGTCGGTTGAAAAATTATTATTTTTAGTAGCATGGAAAAAATCAATAAAATCTTATATATATAAAAAAGAAAGGGTGTATGTAAAATGGGCAAAACTCACGTCTCGTTTAGCAACGTAAATTTTGGGCTCACCTGTGGTCGTAAGTCGAGGCCTGCCTGTAAGATCTTCAGCAATTTTAGGGAAGCTGAACAGGAATAGAACTAACCTCACCTTGGGGGGGGGAGAATGGGGTTCCGTGGGGGGGCCGCCAGGACAGAGAAGACCTGTCACCCAGGACCCGCGAAACATCATTGACAAAGTACAGATAGTCCTCAGCTGGTCAGAAGGTCGCAAAAAGGGATCACATGACCCCGGGACACTGCGACCGTCGTAAATATGAGTTAGGCGCCAAGCATCTGAATTTTGATCACATGACCCTGGGGATGGTGGAACGGTCGTAAGTTTGAAAAACGGCCTAGAGTCACTTTTTTCAGTGCGGCCGTAACTTTGAACGGTCACCGAAAAGAATGGTTCCGGATGGGAGGACCGCCTGCAGTGAAGAAATCAAAATCTAAGAAATAATTAAATATATATACCCGCTCTGCTGAATCTGATGGGACGGTCAGGTGAAATCCAGGAGGAGGGATCCAAAAGTTCAGCTCCCACTCCACAAAAAGCTTTTGACGGTTTTAAAAAACACACACCTCGAATAGGATCTGGAAGTAAACTGGCAGCCGATGCGATTCACAGAACAGAGATGTCACACTTGAAAACACACGCAACCGCCTGCAATCACTGCATTCTGGAGCAGCTGGAGCTTCTGGATACTCTTCAAGGGCAGCCCCACGAAGAGCACATTACAGTAGCCCAATCTGGAAGTGACTGTAAAGCAGGGGTCTTCAAACTTGGCCCTTTTATGACTTGTGGACTTCAACTCCCAGAATTCCTCAGCCAGGCACGCGTGCCTGGCTGAGGAATTCTGGGAGTTGAAGTCCACAAGTCATAAAAGGGCCATGTTTGAAGACCGCCTGATGTAAAGGGTCGCCTTGCGATGAGATGGGTGGTAAACAACTTTAATAAATAAATGAATAAGACCACTCTATAAAGCCTTAGTAAGACCACACCTAGAATACTGCATCCAGTTTTGATCACCGCACTATAAAAAAGATATTGAGACTCTAGAAAAAGTGCAGAGAAGAGCAACAAAGATGATTAGGGGACTGGAGGCTAAAACATGAAAAACGGTTACAGGAACTGGGCACGGCTAGTCTAGTGAAGACAAGGACCAGGGAAGACATGATAGCAGTTTTCCAATATTTGAGGGGCTGTCACAGAGAGGAGGGAGGGTCAACCTATTTTTCAAAGCACCTGAAGGCCAGACAAGGAATAACGGATGGAAACTGATCAAGGAGAGATTCAACCTGGAAATAAGGAGAAATTTCCTGACAGTGAGAACAATCAACCAGTGGAACATAAGTTGCCTTCAGAGATTGTGAGTGCTTCATCACTGGAGGCTTTTAAGAAGAGACTGTCAGAAATGGTGTAGGGTCTCCTGCTTAAGCAAGGGGTTGGACTAGATGACCTATAAGGTCCCTTCCAACTCTGTTATTCTATTCTAATAAAAAAATAAGCAGGGCTTCCCGATCCAGGAACAGACACAACTGACACACAAACACAAAGTGCTCCTGGCCGTGATTGCTACCTGTTCCTCAAGCAGGAGGTGTAAATCTAGGGGGAACCCCAGATTACACAGTAGATTTGCCTGGGGCAGTGCAGCCCCATCCAGCCCCCAAGATTGCAAAGTCCGAGAATCAGAAGGCCTCAAACCCAAAGCCCCTCAAATCTTGACCTTGTTCATCTGAAGCGTGTTGTTTGTGATTGTGATTTTGTGATTTTATTAAATTTATACCCCGCCCTTCTCCCGGAGGACTCAGGGCGGCTTACAGCCAGTTTAAAACAATCTAGACCCTCACAGCCTCCAAACATAATCAGATGGCATTCCTTAATTTCTGCCACAAAGAAGAAGCTATTTTCCAAGGTGCCTGAAGGCAGGACAAGAAACAACGGATGGAAACTAATCAAGGAGAGAAGCAACCTAGAACTAAGGAGAAACTTCCTGACAGTTACAACAATTAACCAGTGGAACAACCTGCCTCCAGAAGCGGTGAATGCTCCAACACTGGAAGTTTTTAAGAAGAGACTGGACAGCTATTTGTCTGAAATGGTATAGGGTTTCCTGCCTGAGCAGGGGGTTGGACTAGATGACCTCCAAAGTCTCTTCCAACTTTATTATTAATTTGCCAGGAGCAGAGAGACATAATTGGGGTGTCATCAGAATACAGGCAGTCCTCGACTTACAACAGTTTGTTTAGTGACCGTTGGAAGTTACAACGGCACTGAAAAAAGTGACATGTGACCAATGGGGGGATTCAGCCGGTTCGTACCAGTTCGGCAGAACCGGTAGCTAATTTTTTGTTGCCCAGGCCCAGAATGTGGCATCCACGCACAGGCCCAGAAGTGGCATCCACGCACAGAACCGGTTGTTCACATATTTGAATCCCACCACTGGATATTTAGATAGATACATATATACATACATACAGTGATGGGATTCAGCCAGTTTGCACCGGTTCGGTAGAACCGGTAGCTAATTTTTTGTTGCCCAGATCTAGAATGGACTTTCGGAAGCAGCATCCACCCGGAGAACCAGTTGTTCACCTATTTGAATCCCACCACTGCTTGTGACCATGTTTCAGACTTATGACCATCGCGGCATCCTCAGGGTCCCGTGATCAAAATTCAGACGCTTGGCAACTGACTCCTATTTATGACGGTCGTAGCGTCCCCCTGGGGGTCACATGATCCCCTTTTGCAACCTTCAATGGAGGAGCTGGATTCACTTAGCAACCGTTGTTACAAACTTAACAACGGCAGGGATTTATTTAACCACCGGCAAGAAAGATCACAAAATGGGGCAAAGCTCACTTAACAAATGTCTCCCTTAGCAACAAAGTTTTTTTAGCTCAACGGTGGCCGTAAGTCGAGGACTACCTTTATTATTAATATTAAAAGAAAAAAAATGTATTAATTAAAGGGCGGGAGGAGAAGACTTTCAAGGCTGTAATCAGCACTCCCCCCCTGCTCTGGGTACCCCCAAAAAGGCTGTCTTGCACCCAGAAAGGCTTGTGTGCATTGCATTTAAGTCAAGCCACAACGACACCCCTCACCCAGCCCCTCCAGGGAAGCCAGCCAACTCCTTGCCCCTCCCCAGCCAGGCAAACAAGAACCAGGAGGGGGTCCACCAAAGTTCCTGCTTGGAAGAGGGCTCATTCCTCTATCAAACGGGGAGGGGGGCAGCCAAATGCCAGCAGAGCCCTTGTTTTTATTTAAGCCAATGGTTCTCAACCTGTGGGTCGGGACCCCATTTGGGGTCGATCGACCATTTCACGGGGGTCGCCAAGCAAGGCTGTCTGCCATTTTTTCCCCCTTTTCCGGCAGGTGCCTTACCTCCCTTGGGCTGGGCCAGCTGGTGGTCGGCCTGCTCCGTCTCTGCCGCTTGCCAGCTACGCCTCGGCCGGCGCAGGGGGCGGAACCACGCATGCGCGGCGCTCCCGGGCAGGGAAAGTCCTCGACTTACGACCGGCTGGGTAGTCCTCGACTTACGACCGGTTTAGTCCTCGACTTACGACCGGTTTAGTCCTCGACTTACAACCGGTTTAGTCCTCGACTTACGACCGGTTGGGGTCGCGGCATTAAAAAGGTTGAGAACCACTGATTTAAGCAAAGGGGAAGGGAGAGACCCCCAGACCAGAAATCAGCTGGCGGCGGGGGGGGGGGGG
>NW_015390320.1:8147-10758 GCF_001527695.2 Protobothrops mucrosquamatus | reverse complement strand
CTGGGAATTGAAGTCTATCCATCTTAAAGCATGCTGGCTGGGGAATTCTGGGAATTGAAGTCTATCCATCTTAAAGCATGCTGGCTGGGGAATTCTGGGAAATGAACTCTATCCATCTTAAAGCATGCTGGCTGGGGAATTCTGGGAAATGAACTCTATCCATCTTAAAGCATGCTGCTGGGGAATTCTGGGAATTGAAGTCTATCCATCTTAAAGCATGCTGGCTGGGGAATTCTGGGAATTGAAGTCTATCCATCTTAAAGCATGCTGGCTGGGGAATTCTGGGAAATGAACTCTATCCATCTTAAAGCATGCCGGCTGGGGAATTCTGGGAAATGAAGTACCCATATCTTAAAGTTTGCTGGCTGGGGAATTCTGGGAATTGAAGTCTATCCATCTTAAAGCATGCTGGCTGGGGAATTCTGGGAAATGAAGTACCCCTATCTTAAAGCATGCCGGCTGAGGAATTCTGGGAACTGAAGTCCATGTGTCTTTAACGTTGCCAAGGGTGGAAAACCAGAGGAAAACGAAGACAGAAGCAAAAAGTACATTGAGGGGAAGACACAAGGCTACATGTGACAACCACTTTGATGACAGTGAATGAGTGTTTCTAAAAATGGCAGCTTCTCAGCTGTAACTTAGGAAAAGCTTCACCACACTAAAGTCTGTGCCGGGAACTGGAGAAGTGGAAGAGAGACATAGAATGTCAGTTTGCTCTGTGGATTAAGGTACCAGGCTAGAAAGTGGGAGACAGTGTGTTCTAGTCCTGCCTTAGCCATGATGGCCAGCTGGGTGACTTTGGACCAATCACCAGGAGATGGTGAGTTCTAGTCCTGCCTTAGGCATGAAAGCTAGCTGGGTGACTTTGGACTAATCACCAGGAGATGGTGAGTTCTAGTTCTGCCTTGGGCATGAAAGCTGGCTGGGTGACTTTGCTCTCTCTCTCTCTCTCTCTCTCTCTCTCTCTCTCTCTCTCTCTCTCTCTCTCTCTCTCTCTCTCTCTGCAAAGAGGAAGAAAGGAAGAAAAAGAGAAAGAAAGGAAAGAGAGAGAGAGCAGGCAGAATCTTAAAGATTCCTCAACTATTTTTCATAAACCAGAAAACATTGCATTTAAACGCACACATGCACACGCACACAAAACAGAGTGTCTGGCAAACATCACCCACAAGATTGAAGATTTGCATTTTTTTTTTAAAAAAAGACTCCTTCATGTATGCCTGGCACTTGATGTTTTCCACACACTGGTTCTGGTGTGTGTGTGCTGAGAACTTGATTAATATATTTGCAAACCCTTGAATTTTTTTTCAACTAGGATCCAGGGTTGCAAAGTACGTCTGTTCCAGGGCGTGGGTGCTGCTTTGATAGTCATTTTATAGAATTAGGTAGGAGGAGAGAGCTGTGTTCGTTTACAGTAGCCAAAAATCAGGAGGCCAAGTTTGTGCCTTTTAATAAAACGTGTTAGAGACGGTTTTCGTCAGACACCTTCTGATTTACAGCAAGGGTGTTTATTCATATCCCCTGCATTGCAAATGTAATTTGTGTAGTGATTTTTATCCCCTGCTTAAATTCAGGCTTTCAACGAAGCCTAAAAGCCGAAATTGCAAGAAGAAATCAAGTAAATAATAATTTCACTTAAAGAAGTAAAGAAGTATACAAATAAGTCCGTGTCTTTCAGCCCTTGGAAGGAGAGCTAAATTGCAAAAACATTTCCGGAAAAAACCTTGCCAAGAAAACTACAGAGACCAGCCAGGCAATTGCCAGGCGTCAACACTGACTCAAAGGCACTAAAAAAAAACCCCCAAAATGTGTTTGTGTTGTGTGGTTTGTGTGTGTATGTGTGTGCACGCACACGTGCATGCTCTTTTTATAATCCTGTTAGATCTTTAATGACCCTGAAGGTGTTTTGATGGTGACATTGTCTTGCATGGCCACACACATTACCTGCGAGCAAGCTTTTCCCTACACACTCACACACATGCACACACCAACACACGTACACACACCAACACACACACACACACACCCTGCCGAGTCCTCTGAACCACCCTTCCTTCCATGCTGTGTTTTTAACAACCTTTAGACTGGCCTGTTTCCCTGCTTCTTCTGATTTTATGGCTTTTATCAGTGTGCGTTAAGTGGATTTTTTTTTTTAATCAGTCCTGAAATTGCAATCCCTTTATGACCTCCTATGGTGCTTCAAGTTGCATTTCTTTATGGCTTGTTTTAAAGATAAAGAGGGTTTTTAAGGAAAAAAACAAACAGCGAAAACAAACAGAGATGGGCAATTCACGATTTTCCAACCGTCTCTAAGCCTTAAATACAAGGATTAAGTGGTGTTCTGGGCTCGGAGACTGCAAAATTCCACTTAGGTTTCATCCTGTTTTGCAAGAGGTGAAGGCCAGGTTTGGTGCTGGGGGAGGAGATGTCCCCCCCCTTGCTAGAAATAGATGTTTCAATAGAACAGAATCTTTGTAGCTCAGGCTTGAACTGGGGTTGCTCTCTGAGCTTGGTGGTTTTCTTGCAGACGTTTCATGACCCAACTAGGTAATATCATCACTGCTGGAAGGGAGGAGGAGGAGGAGGAGGAGGAGGAGGAGGAGGAGGAGGAGGA
>NW_015390320.1:0-6882 GCF_001527695.2 Protobothrops mucrosquamatus | reverse complement strand
ACCTCCTCCTCTTCCTCCTCCTCTCCTCCATAAACCCCACTCCCTTCTAGCACTGATGGTATTATCTAGTTGAGTCATGAAACGTCTGCAAGATAACCACCAAGCTCAGAGAGCACGCAGACTCCACATTCCTCCTCCTCCTCCTCTCCATAAACCTCACTCCCTTCTACCTCTGATGGTGTTACCTAGTTGGGTCATGAAACGTCTGCAAGAAAACAAGCAAACTCAGAAAGAACCAGGGACCCCAGAAAGACATGTTTTTTGGCCGGAGCGTGGTGTTATAGGGAAAAAAGAATCCAAACGAGCCCACAGCATAATTCGTCACCAGTGGCACTTTTTAATGGCAGTCTCTCTCGACTCTCTTAATACCAACATGGCGGAGAGGGATAAGCTTCCGAAACAAACTCAGGATGAATAATATAGCTGTCCCTCTCCGGCCCTCCAGATCTCTTAAAATGACTCGTGTCCCATCTGCAAGGAGAGAAAAAGAGAATTAGCAAAACCCACCAGGGCTGTATATCCAACTATCCACCACACCAAAGTCTTCCAACCTTCTTACTCCAAGGGATCTAAGTGACCAACCCTCACGGTTTCCCTACTAATGAGTGGGTGTGCTAGGATTTGGGGTCCAAACAGATGGGGATGGCTAGCAAATCTAGACAGCATACTAAAAAGCAGAGACATCACCCTGCCAACAAAAGTGCGTATAGTCAAGGCCATGGTTTTCCCAGTTGCAATGTATGGCTGTGAAAGATGGACCATAAGAAAGGCTGAGTGCCAAAGAATGGAGGCCTTTGAACTATGGTGCTGGAGAAGACTCCTGCGAGTCCCCTGGACTGCAAGGCGATCCAACCGGTCAGTCCTGGAGGAGATCAACCCTGACTGCTCTTTAGAAGGCCAGATCCTGAAGTTGAAACTCAAGTCCTTTGGCCACCTAATGAGAAGGAAGGACTCATTGGAGAAGAGTCTAATGTTGGGGAAGATGGAGGGCAATAGAAGAAGGGGACGACAGAGAATGAGGTGGCTGGATGGAGTCACGGAAGCAGTAGGCCTGAGCTTAAGTGGACTCCAGAAGATGGTAGAGGACAGGAAGGCCTGGAGGAACATTGTCCATGGGGTCACGATGGGTCAGACACAACTTCACAATTAACAACAACAACAGTTAGAGAAGGCTACCCCTAGTCTTACAAAATCCTCTTATTTCCTGTCTAGAAAGAAAGAAATGAACAAGTTTGCAAAGGTTAATCATCAGGCCAATGGGGAAAAAGGTACATGATTTTTTCCAGCAGGAATATTTGGTTGGGGAAAAGGAGACTTAATCTCTGAAGGTCCTGGCACGAGTGGTTTCACCCATCTATTCCTTCACCTTTTTCTATTTTAATTTAAAGGACAAGTTTCTAGTACTCATGGTTTTTCAGTGAGCGGTCAAGAAGCAATGGCAGGGCTGAGAAGAGTTGGTGGTTTTTTTCCAGCAAAAATATTTGGTTGGGGAAAAAGGAGAGTTTAATCTCTGAAGGTCCTGGCATTAGAGGTTTTGCCCATCTATTCCTTCACCTTTCTATTTTTATTTTTAAAGACAACTTTCTAGTACTCGTGGCTTGCTGTGAAAGTGGGTGAGTGGTCAAGAGCAAATGACAGAAGTTGGCATCCACAAGTTTGAAAGTTGCCAAAGTTGGACACCCCTACTCTAGATGACAGGTAGTCCCCGACTTACAACAGCTTGTTTAGTGACCATGGAAGGTTACAACGGCACTGAAAAAGTGACTTAGGGCTGTTTTTCACACATACAACCGTTGCAGCATTCACGTGATCAAAATTTGGACTCTTGGCAACTGGCATGTACTTATGACGGTTGCACTGTCCTGGGGTCGCGTGATCCCCTTTTGCAGCCTTCTGACAAGCAAAGTCAATGGGGAAGCCGGATTCACTTAACAACCGTGTGACTAACTTAACAACTGCAGTGATTCACTTAACAGGGGCGGCGAGAAAGGTCATAAAATGGAGCAAACCTCACTTAACGACTGTCTCGCTTAGCAACAGACATTTTGAGCTCAACTGCGGTCGTAAGTGGAGGACTACCTGTAAAAAGACACGATTTCTCCAGCAGAGATATTTGGCTGGAGAAAAGAGGAGATTTAGTCTCTTAAGGTCATGGCATTAGAGGTTTCCCCCATCTATTCCTTCACCTCTCTGTTTTAATTGTAAGGACAAGTTTCTAGTACTCATGGTTTTGCAGTGAGCGGTCAAGAGGCAATGGCAGGGTTGAGAAGAGTTGGTGATTTTTTCCAGCAAAAATATTTGGTTGGGGAAAAGGAGAGTTTAATCTCTGAAGGTCCTGGCATTAGAAGTTTCACCCATCTATTCCTTCACTTTTCTATTTTAATTTTAAAGACAAGTTTCTAGTTGCTGTGAAAGTGGGTGAGTGGTCAAGAGCGAATGACAGAAAATGAGAAGAGTTGGCGTCCGCAAGTCTGAAAGTTGCACAGGTCGGACATCCCTGTTCTAGATTAATTGGCCGAATCAATTAATTTAAATTTGGAGGCACATTGTCAACTTCCTGGTCCTGGTTCCCACCCCTGTGAGGCAGTTGCGCAAAACCTGGCACGGCTTCCCAAAATAGCCATAAAACTATGCAGCAGCAGGAAAAGCAATCAAAATATCTTGGGGGCTGGAAACTTAGAGCAGGCGTGTGATGTCGCAACTTTGCTGAAGCCAGTCAAATCCGGAAGATCCAGAAGTTATAAGGGAGCTTGAAGTGGGGGAAAAAAACCCCCCAATACTTTGATTTTGGGTTTTACTAATTAGATTGATGTTGTTGTTATAGAAATGGCTAGTTTGTGCTATTGTAGGAAGATAAAAAATTTGAGGTTCGATGCTGCCTTATTTTACTGCAACAGAGAGAGTCGGAAATCAATGCCTTTTTTTTCTCCCCCCCCATTTTCACACTTCTCTTTTCCCCTTCCCTTTGTTCCCTACTACTTTCTTTTGTATTTTCGTATTTTATAGCAATAAAAATAAATATGTAAAAAAAGCATATTTTGACAGGGCCTCCACCTTGCCCTGAGGGCTGTCTTGAGTTCCCACAGTTAGCCCTTGACTTGTGACCCAAATTGCCATTGCTAAGCAAGGCGGTTATTAAGTGAGCCACACACCCAATTTTACGACTTTTCCCCCCTCGTGGTGGTTAAGCAAATCCCTGCCGTTGTTAAGTGAATCACAGAGTCATTAAGTAGATCTGGCTTCACCCCCGTTGACTTAGCTCTCAGAAGCTGGCTGGGAAGTCACGAATTGCAAGACACGGGGCAGCTGTCATTAATACACGCCACTTGGCGAGGGTCTGAATTTTGATCGCCTGATTATTGGGAAGATCGGTTTTAGTTTACTTTTTTGAGTGCTACTGCAACTTCAAACCATCACTAAATGAATGGCGGTTAAGTTGAGGACCACCATCTTGTTCAACCCCTTGCTCACTTGGAGGAATCTATTCCATCATTCCCAATAGGGTGTCATGCAGCCTCACTGGGAAACCTCCAATAAGTGGAGACCACAAAGTGATTAAGGAGACCCACCTGCCAGAGTAGAGTACACTAGACTAGACTAGACTATAGACTAGACTAGACTAGACTAGACTAGACTAGACTAGACTAAGAGTAGAGTAGGATAGAATAGAATAGAATAGAATAGAATAGAATAGGAGTAGAGTAGAATAGAAGTAGAGTAGAGTAGAGTAGAGTAGAGTGGAATGGAATAGAATAGAATAGAATAGAATAGAATAGAACAGAATAGGAGTAGAGTAGAGTAGAGTAGAGTAGAGTAGAGTAGAGTAGAGTAGAGTAGAGTAGAGTAGAGTAGAATAACTGAGTTAGAAGAGACCTTGGAGGTCTTCTAGTCCAAACCCTATATCATTTCAGGCAATGGCTGTCCAATCTCTTCTTAAAAACTTCCAATGTTGCAGCATACATAACTTCTGGAGGCAAGCTGTTCTACTGATTAATTGTTCTCACTGTCAGGAAATTCCACCTTAATTCCAGGTTGCTTCTCTCCTTGATTATTTTCCATCCATTGCTTCTTGTTCTGCCTTCTGGTGCTTTGGAAAGTAGGCTGATTGACCCCCCCCCCTTCTTTGTGGCAACCCCTTTGACATTGGAAGACTGCTATCATGTCACTCCTAGTGCTTCTTTTCATTAAACAAGACATACCCATTTCCTGCAATTGTTTTTCATATGTTTTAGCCCCCAGCCCCCTAATCATCTTTGTTGCTCTTCTCTGTACTCTTTCTAGAGTCTCAGCATCTTTTTTTACATTGAGTGAGGAGTCCTAGATCAGGACTTCTAACCAATCAGAATAGAGCTGGGAGGGACTTTGGAGGTCTTCTAGTCCAACCCCCTGCTCAAGCAGGCCGGTCAAAGATGAGGTCTACAGAAGGAACTATAGGTAATCCTCAACTGTTGCAGTATCCCCATGCTCATGTGATCAAAATTCAGACATTTGGCAACTAATTCATATTTATGACGGTCGCAGCGTCCCGGGGTCCTGCGATCTCCTTTTGTGACCCAGCAAAGTCAAACGGGGAAGTTAAATTCATGTGACTAACTTAATAAGTACAGTGATTCACTTAACAATGGTGGCAAGAAAGGTCGTAAAATGTGGCAAAACTCACTTAACTGTCTTGCTTAGCAACAGGAATTTTGGCCTCACAGCGTAAGTCAAGGACTACCTATAATAGGCAGAGATTGTGTGTCTCGGGGGTCTTCAAACTTGGCCCTTTTGTGACTTGTGGACTTCAACTAGGGTTGCCAGGTCTGCTTCCAAAAAATAGCGGACAAGCGGGGGGGGGGGGGGGAAGTAGTAAAAAAAGTAGACTGTACAGCTTTAGATTACGTACCATTTCATCATAAAGCTTTTGAATAAAAAAAATGTCCACTATTTTGTGAAAAAAAATAGTGAACATAATGTGAAAAAAGTGGACTTTCCACTCAAATAGTGGACACCTGGCAACCCTAACTTCAACTCCCAGAATTCCTCAGCCAGGCATGCCTGTCTGAGGAATTCTGGGAGTTGAAGTCCACAAGCCATAAAAGGGCCAAGTTTGAAGACCCCTGGTGTGGATCTAAGCCCATGGTTTCATCAAAATGGCCGACTGAGGAATTCTGGGAATTGAAGTCCACAAGCCATAAAAGGGCCAAGTTTGAAGATCCCTGGTCTGGATCTAAGCCTGTGGTTTCATCAAAATGGCCGACTGAGGAATTCTGGGAGTCGAAGTCCACAAGCCATAAAAGGGCCAAGTTTGAAGATCCCTGGTCTGGATCTAAGCCCGCGGTTTCATCAAAATGGCTGACTGAGGAATTCTGGGCGTTGAGGTCCACAAGTCACAAAAGGGCCAAGATGGAAGACCCCTGGTCTATCTGGTACTTTCTCAGCTACTTACAAGGCAGCCCTAACACCAACCAACCAAGATATATGTAAATATTACTCCAAGCTACATCTAGTCCTCAACATACAACTATCCACTTAATGACTGTTTGAAGTTATGATATCCCCGAAAAAAAGGGACTTATGACTGTTTCCTTCCTGTTATGACCACATCCCAGAAATATCAGTGCTGCCACCCAACTTAGTTTTTCAGTCAAACAAAACATGCACAGGGGTGGCAGTCGTCTTGCACTCAGGTTTTGGAGTCCTTACTTAAGGTTCATATACGGGAAAGATGGCGGCAGGGTTGGCAAACGTGCACAGAGCATCATGTCCACCTGGTGGTCGTAGTACGGGAAACTCCTGGAAGAGAAGAGAAGGGAGAGGATCATCATTAGAAGCACCAACAGACTAAATTATGGAGATTCTCAATCATTCAAGTCACAGTTGTCCCAAAGATACTTTCCTTATTTCAACTCACTTTGACCAGATGTGTGCTCATTGTATGGTTTTGCTCTACAGCAATATTTCTCAACCTTGTCCACTTGAAGTTGGGTGGACGTCAACTTCCAGAATTCCCCAGCCAGCCATGCTAGCTGGAGAATTCTGGGAGTTGACGTCCACCCATCTTCAAGTGGTCAAGGTTGAGAAATACTGCTCCATGCTATGCAAACCTTTGACCTTTTCTGTATGTGGTCTAGATGACCAATCTTTGTTCAGGGTTCTACAGGCCCAGCATCCATCCTGGTGTAGACCTGATTTCTCTTCATTCACACCTTCCAAGGCTGATCCTAGTCTCAATCATGGCTTTTAGGCAAACCACTAGTTTGCTGTCCTCAATAAGAAGATGACATTTGATGGGTTGTTCCAGCATGCCAGGACGGGGGAATCAGAAGTTGGGAGCATCTGAACAGCCGATTGGTGGGGGATGTAGAACAGCCTCTCCTGAAAAAGTTCTTTAGAAGCCCTCAACTTCCTGTTCATCTCAGAAGTATGTTGAGCAAGACGTGCTGATGTTTCACTATCAGTCAATCAGAATAGAGCTGGAAAGGACCTTGGAGATCATCTAGTCCAACCCCATGCTCGAGCAGGAGACCCTAGACCATCCCAGACAAATGGCTGTGCCTAGTGTCTTCTTGAAAACCTCCAGTGATGGAGCACCCATAATTTCTGAAGGCAAGCTGTTCCACTGGCTAATTGTTCTCACCCTGGTTAATTGTTCTCACAGTACTAGCTGTACATTTTTGAAGTGTACATGAAGCTGTGTTTGGCATTGTGACTTCTGAGGGCCCTATACATTTTTGTCTTTGTGGGCCCCCTCCCTCTATAAAAACAAAAGTATTGATCAAAATAAGAGAGCTGCTGTCTATCCCACATTTTTTTTCTATCTTACCAAGAAGTAGGTTGTGGTCTACTTTACCTTCCTGAAGTATTTCTGAATTTTGTCACTCTCCCAAAACTTACTTACAG
>NW_015390319.1:79136-83789 GCF_001527695.2 Protobothrops mucrosquamatus | reverse complement strand
GATCTGCCATTCGCAAAGCTAGTTGCAGAGTCAAGGAAGACGGTGGAATTTTGGCACAGGAACAGCACATACATCATGGTTTGCTGGGCTTTTACATATTGCATGAATTTGTATCTAATGATATTAAGTAGTCTTTAACTTACGATCATAGCTGAGCCCGCAATTTCAATAATACGGTGTGATGGTAGAAAAGCAGATCATCATGTGATGGCACCTGATTGTATGACCATTTTTGTGGTTGTCATTAGGCAAACGCCATGGTGATTAAGCAAACCCACTGTTTGTTAGGGGGCATTTTTTTTCTGAAAACCAGAGGTAAATGCTAGAGAAAGAAAGAAAGAAAGAAAGAAAGAGGGAGGGAGGGAGGGAGGGAGGGAGGGAGGGAGGGAGGGAGGAAGGAAGGAAGGAAGGAAGGAAGGAAGGAAGGAAGGAAGGAAGGAAGGAAGGAAGGAAGGAAGGGCCAACATCGAAATTCCAAATCCAGGTCGTAAGACCCTTTTTTGGAGTCTGTTGTAACTTTTAATAGTCACTAAGCAACCAGTTGTAAGTCAAGGACTATTCGTGTGAGGGGGATGATTTTAAGACAATTAAACTGGCAGTAAATTATATCCACTGTCATCATCATCATCATTTCAGCCATTGTCTATCTACTTCAGGAGGAAGGCCTCTTCCTCATGTTTCCAATCAATATGGTTCTGAGCTTTCTTTTGCTAGTTGGACCTGCAATCCTTGCTGAGGTCGTCAATTTCACCTTCTTTTAGGTCTCTTCCTTGGATGCATTTTATCAAGGGGGATCCATTCTATGACTTCCTCGGTCCACCTGCCATCAGTTCTTCTTACTATGTGACCAGCCCTGGTTCCATTTCAATTCTTCTACTCTTTTGATGCCATCATATACTTTCATTTGTGCTCTAATCCATGTGCGGGTCTTTCTGTCTCGTCTTACAATGCCGAGCATGTATCTTTCCATAGGGAAATAAGTCACTCGAAACTGGCTCTCAGGTATACAAGACAGAACTAAGCTTCAGAACTGCTTGAAGCGTTGCCAGGCCAAATCCTAGTCGAGATCATATTAACTTAAATTTTTACTGACACAGAGTGGATTGCCAATCAATGTTCTTCTTCCCAGCACAAAATCCCATTTACTGACGTTTGTCTCTTGCAAATTTGGTGTTCTCCATACGAATTAAGCTGCAACCTCTATACAGGTACAACCATAACTGAGCCCAACATTTCTGTTGCTAAGCAAAACAGTTAACTGAGGTTTTGCCCCCATTTTACCAGCTTTCTTGCCACAGTTGTTAAGTGAATCACTGAAATTGTTAAGGTAGCAACACGGTTGTTAAGTGAATCTGGCTTCCCCATTGACTTTGCTTATCAGAAGGTTGCAAAAGGGGATCACAGGACCCCGGGACGCTGCAACTATGAACCAGTTGCCAAGCATCGGAATTTTGATCACGTGACCATGGGGATGCTGCAACTATCATAAATGTGAAAAAATGGCCATAAGTCACTTTTTTCAGTCCCATTATAACTTTGAACAGTCAGTAAACAAATGGTTGCAAGTCTAGGGCTATTTGTAATCTCCTGTTGTCATGGCCCCATCAATGGAGGCCACCAGCCTAGAGAAGTCTGATTTTTAAACATGCAACCAGTTTTTATATTTAAAAAAACCTAAATATGATCTCCCTACATAATTCATGAGTTTTCACAATTACATTGTACCTGTTTGGGAAATAGCACAGCAACAGGATCTTGGTTAAGCAATTATAAAAAAACAATTTTATGACTGTTTCCTTAAAACAGCACATAGTATTTGTGATGATGCTCCCTTATTCAACCTTTCTAGGATACGCTGTTAGTACCGCAGTTTTGCACAGGAAGAATGCAGGGATGTTGTAATGTTCGAACATTAATTCTGTCAGTTTTTCACGCTTTGCTCTAATGTTCCACTAAAAAGCACAGAGAAAATAATCAAAATACAAAATTATTATTTATGACTCAAGAAGCAGAATACTGACATTTTTCGATTATTTCCTCCCCAATTCCTTACAAACTGGGTAACCAGATTTATAAATATCTGTCAGACTGAAGTAGATTAAAATAAGTTTTACTCTCTCAATCACAGAATATACAACTATTTCTAATTTTAGGTATTGCCACAGAATCGTGATTCTTTTATAAATATATTTTGCAAAACTTCCAAAAAGACAATCTCATAACTATAAATACAGAGACATATCCATTCTACAGTTTGGGGGAATGTGCAAAGAAAAAAAAATTAAAACATAAATTTTCTCTAAAAAAATTAAAACAAATTACCTGGCTAGTTAATGAACTAAAAGTAGAAGAAGTGGCATGCTTTAATTATTTGGAGATGATTTTTCAGACTGTTATACGTTATATAAAAGTACTGGGAATGTCTGAAAGAGTATCATGTTACTTTTCCGTACTAGAGGAAACTCACTAATCCCAGCTGCGTTACTTGCCCAAATCTTATATGGAGCTGAACTTGAACCAGGCTCCATATTAATCATTTTTGAGACCTTCCTGGTCAAAACTTCTAGAAAAAAAAAAAAGCTTCATGTAGCACATATCCGATATTCTAGTTTAAAAAGCCAGATATCTGGGCAAGAAACCTGATTGGTTCTTTGAAATAAATAAAACTGATTTTTACTCACTGGTGCTTCAGACATTAAAACAGGATGCAATGAAGCTTCAGATTTAATGTGCATCTTATAGGTATGATCCAGGATGGCTTGGAAACTATCCCAATCTTCAACTGTAACAATATAAAATGAATGCAGCTTCTGTCGGTGGAATGTAATCTGCTTGTTGCATGCATGTTTTTAATACAAGGTTCAGCGTGAAAATATGAGCAGTCCATCGACATAGGAAGATAGAGGACTGACAAAATTGTAACAACCCCCCCAAAAATAAACCACTTAACAGACCAAAATTAATAAGAGTTTTGGATTATAAATGTATTATTGCACAATGAATGGAAAAAAATAGTATATTAGGTTTGTTTTGACTATGATAAGCATGTGCCATGAGTACTTTTAACAATGGTTCAATGAATATGTCATGGTTCCGACAGATGAAACTCTTCAAAAGAACTTCGAGGCATTGTTTACCTTAAAGAATCTTTATTTTGAGTAGCATAATATCGGCACTGCATAATCGAAGCCAAAAACTGAATTCCCCTCCCCTGAGCTCATAGTATCAAAGCACAATTCCCTCCTCCAATTAACAGTCATAAATCACATTCCCCAACTAGCTTGAAGCAGGGGCCTCCTCTCCAGTTCTCCAGCCCCCAATTCCTTATCAGCTCTAGTTACAATAACCTTGTTTCTCGTGATAGATTTAGTATTGTTATGTCTAGCTGGACTCTCGTTCACATCCCCCCTCCCAGCATCATTTAACTCTAAAAGCAAAAGGTAAAAGATGGCTGCAGTTCCATCTGTTGTCAATGCAAAAACATCCGATGTTAGCAGCGTTGACAGAATATACCCAGATGGATTGAGTTCCTATAACAGATGAAGTAAGCACTGACCCGTGACCGTAATTGATCCGAGAATTATGGCTGTCACTGGGATTAGGTGAGTCACCATGTGACAGTGTTTGATTTTAAATCCCTTTTTGCTATAGTCATTAAGCAAACCTGTTTTCTTTCATGGGCATGTTTTGCCAGAAATGGGAAGTCAACACCACAAACCAGCAAAACAAAAATTGCCAAAAATCGCAGTCACTGCAAATGGCCATAAATGTGAGCTGGTTGCCAGGCACACAAAGTCCAATCCCATGACTGCCAGGAGTAGGCATCAGAACTCCAGAACTGGGTCTTAAGTAGCTCTGGGGAGGTCTGTTGCAACTTTGGTCTCTAAGCGACCAGTCATTAAGTGAGGATTACCTGGAACAAACAACGCATGTTATGACTAATGCAATATATGACCTCAATCTATGTCTGAACAGTTAAGAACTAGTAGAAAGCAAGGTATCAAAGTTTAAGTATTGAATAAACCTCAAGCAAAGCAATCTTTCTTAATCTACCAGTTGGTGAAGTCTCATTGGCATCTCTTATTTGGAGGGACAGCATAATTGGGCAAGTCGAACTATACTTTCAGAAGGCATTTAAGATTTTACCCAGGTTAGGATAAGAAAACCACTGTAATGGATAATCATGATTCAATATTTATCTCTGAACTGAATCACCGTCTTTTACCTTAAACAGGAGGGAGAATAACCACAGGATAGAACAAACTATACAAGAGAGTTTTTCTCCCAAATGCTGATATTTAATTAGAGTTACATCTTCTCTATAGCAATTTATAAAAAAAAATCACAAGGTTTCCTTGGAAACCATTATTTCAGACTAAGTCTATATAATAAATGAAAGAAAAAGGAAAGATACAAGGATACAGGTAGTCCTTGACTTACGACCACAATTGAGTACAAAAATGTCTCTGGTTAAGTGAGACATTTGTTAAGTGAGTTTTTCCCATTTCACAACCTTTCTTGCCATAGTTGTTAAGTGAATCACTGAAGTTGATAAATTAGTAACCTGGTTGTTAAGTGAATCTAGCTTCCCCACTGACTTTGCTTGTCAGAAGGTTGCAAAAAGTGATCACATGACCTTGGGACACTGCAACG
>NW_015390319.1:72349-76882 GCF_001527695.2 Protobothrops mucrosquamatus | reverse complement strand
CAGCCAGCTTTTCTGTCTAAGGCGGGATTAGAACTCACAGTCTCCTGGTGATTGGCCCAAAGTCATTCAGCCAGCTTTTCTGTCTAAGGCGGGATTAGAACTCACAGTCTCCTGAGGATTGGCCCAAAGTCATTCAGCCAGCTTTTCTGTCTAAGGCGGGATTAGAACTCAGTCTCCTGGTGATTGGCCCAAAGTCATTCAGCCAGCTTTTCTGTCTAAGGCGGGATTAGAACTCACAGTCTCCTGGTGATTGGCCCAAAGTCATTCAGCCAGCTTTTCTGTCTAAGGCGGGATTAGAACTCACAGTCTCCTGGTGATTGGCCCAAAGTCATTCAGCCAGCTTTTCTGTCTAAGGCGGGATTAGAACTCACAGTCTCCTGAGGATTGGCCCAAAGTCATTCAGCCAGCTTTTCTGTCTAAAGCGGGATTAGAACTCACAGTCTCCTGGTGATTGACCTAAAGTCTCCTAGCTGATTTTCATGCCTAAGGGAGCCTAGAACCCATTTTCTCATGGTTTCTAGGCCAGCACCTTGACCACTACACCAAACTGGCTTTTTCGCTCTGTCTCTGTGTCGGTTGGGTAGTTATCCTGGGAAACTCCAGGCAAGTCATATAGCAGCCTTCGCCAATTTTTTCCTCCACGACAACGTTGTGGGATAGGTAAGGTTGAGAGGGAATGGCTGACTCAGAGAGTTACCCAAAAAAGTTTCCATGACTAAGGGGGTAATATTCAGTCACCCATTTCATGTAGGTGATTCTGGATGGGGCACACAAGAAGAAACCAAAAACTGTCAGAGCAAGTAAAACAAAGCCATTAAAGCAATTAGAACAATTACAAGCTATATGTGGGAGAGTCTATTTAGAGTCCTACATATGAAATAACTATTTTGCAGTTTTGAGGCTAATTCTGATCTAGCCACTTAATCCAAGCCTTGTACTGCTTACTTTTCCAATGGCATTCCTTCTTACAGGATAATATATTTTTAGGCTAGAAGCTATCAAAACCTTGCTCTAATTTGAATTAACTTTAATGATGATTCCCTGTTTTTTGGACAGTGCATATTAGTGATAACTAAAAACGTTTTGCATTTCATAGGTCCGAAAAAACTTTTTGGGATTGTCACTGGGTGACTTTGGGTCAGTTGTTTTCCCAGTCTAACATACTGTGCAGGGTTGTTGTAAAACAAATTGGGAAAAGGGCTGCTTTACTAATGGTAATAGCAAAGAAAAAAAAATCATTCAGCTACATTTATAAAAGTATTGCATTTTTTTTATTTTTGTATCTTTCTCTTTGATAGACAGGAGGTAGCAAAGGTTATGCTTTTGTGGAATTTGAATATGATGAAATTGCAAAGATAGCTGCAGATACCATGAACAATTACCTTATCCGTGAAAAACTCTTGAAATGTGAGTATATCCCAGTTTGTTAAATATAGCAGTTCCATGAAAGAGTCACTTATGTTGAAATTACCCCATTAAAAGTCCCTTTTTTTCCTTTACAATTTCTCATTCTCTCATTTTCTTTTTTCCTAATTTTTTTTCCTACTCTTTTTTGCAAGGATCATTATTATTCCCTGGTATATTTTACCTGCCTAGTCCATAGTGTGAAGGGAGGGAATGTAACAGCAGGTGTTTCCATGGGGATTCCCTTTTTTTGGAACAATCTGCTCTGTAAGATGAGGGTAGCTTTCACTTTCATAATCTTTTGAAGAGAAGGCACAACTTGACTATTTTTGAAAGGCCTTTGAGAATTGATTGCGTAGCTACAAGCACTTTTTAACATATATTAATTGTGTCATATATTTTAGAGCTGTCCATTGTTTAGTTAGTCCTTTGGGATTGATGCCATCAATAAATTTTATAAACAATGCAGTATAATTAATATTTTGCATTGAGATTAGGCATGTCTGCAGCTTTATTCTCCATTATATTGTCTGCTTTGAAATATAATCCAAACCCCCCAATATAGCTTTTCCTTTTTTTTACAGCTTATCCAACAGACTGATAGATTATATTCAATTTGTATTGATAGTTAGTAACGGGAAAATGATTGAACACCATACAACATTTAAATCATCCTTGATCTTGCCGAAGTGTTTTATTGATTTATCTGTTTGTATAGATGCTTGGAAGCACTAGCAGATGAATTTATTTCTTTATGGAAGTTATACACCCCCTCAATCTAGCCTGGCTATAGGGGTTTACAAGGGCAGTAATAATAGTATTACAATATACAACAACAACAACAACAATAATAGAGTTGGAAGGGACCTTGGAGGTCATCTAGTCCAACTCCCTGCTCAGGCAGGAAACCCTAAACCATTTCAGATAAATGGCTGTCCAATGTCTTCTTAAAAACTTCCAGTGTTGGAGCATTCACAGCTTCCGGAGGCAGGTTGATTAATTGTTCTAACTGTCAGGAAGTTTCTCCTTAGTTCTAGGTTGCTTCTCTCTTCAGTTAGTTTCCATCTGTTGCTTCTTGTCCTGCCCTCAGGTGCTTTGGAGAATAGCTTGACTCCCTCTTCTTTGTGGCAATCCCTGAGATATTGGAATGCAGTGTAATAATATAGTATAAAAGTAATCATATTTATTTAGTCAATTTGTATGGCTAAAAATTGGAAATAATATTAAAATAAACTCCAGTTACAATCAAAAATTAAAATATATAGCCCATGTGCAAGAGAGAAACGAGAGGCAGAACGCAAGGGGAAGCAGTGATCATATCTCATTTTTTGCCTGAAGCAATAATGCCTTGATATTCTGTGTTTAGTAGAATGGACTTGAGGACAATTTCTGTTGCTATTTAAAATATTTTTGGAGAGCGCAAGTAAAGTGGAAGCTCTTATAATGGCCTTGCCCTGTTTCTCACGGCTGCTATTGCCTTGATTGCATGTTACAGGTGAGCTTATGCCAGCAGAAAGAGTACATGAAAACCTCTTTAAAGGTTCTGAGCAAAAGTTCAAAAAGCCATCCTATCCAGCAGTAAAACACTACAACCGGAATCGAACAGCACAGGAGAAAGAAAAGATGGCTGAGAGGCTGTTGAAAAAGGAGGACAAGTTGCGAAAAAGTCTGGCTGAGAAAGGAATAGATTATGATTTCCCCGGATTTGTAAGTGAATGTTCTTTTTTTTTATGAATAATACTTAGCATAATGAGAAGAATGAGGCATAAACGTGATTATTGCATACTGACCATAAATGTAAATGCCTTAAGTTAGAATACAAAGGTTATATTGTCATCAGATAATTGGAGATATGAGACACTTGTGGCTCCCTATGGACTCAAAAGATTGGCATCAGAGTTACTAGTGCTGGGTTTTTAAACACAGGTGTGGGTTTTTCCATCTGTGGGTTTCTAGGATTTTAAAATTTAATGAAATCTAAGTATTTTCTATCCATTATATTGTACGTATTAAGTAGGTAATAATTTAGTTTAAAACTGATTTATTGGGATATCTGGATTTATTTTTTTTGTCTAGAATCTGGGTTTATTTGAGCATGAAATCTTGGGGGGGGTGGTAGGAAACCCCATTGGCAACTCTGATTGACAGCCACTTATAACTTTCTTAAAAAGACACTTGTATCATGCAAGCCGATATTAGTCTTCGCTCTTCAGGTGAAATCTTATAAAGAAGTTATACATTTCTGTCTTGTCCCCCATGGCAAGGAATTAGAAAACTTCCAGATGAAGAAGGTAGAACTGATTTATAAAATAGAAACAATAAATAACATAGGAAGTGGGAGGAAAGGACTAGAACTAGGACTAGCTCCGTTATTCCTAACTAGGAATCAAATTTAGGGTTTTATGTTATTTTATTTCTAGTACTTTCACCCTATTTTTAATGAAAACTGTTTGTACTGAGTTTCACAGCTTCAAGACAAACTCAATATGCCAATTGTTTTGAAGACTATTAGTTAACGTGTTTATTTTTAAAGTTGAATTACAAGGTAATCTTAATGCTAAGACTCTCTTTCTTAGACTGCTCAGATGCCTCTGATAAAGAAAAAGATGGTTTCAAAATCAGTTTCTAATGAGGAGGCAGCAGTGGAAGATAAAGTAAGTGAAAGTTTGGGGTTTTGAAATCTTCTGAATTATGATTGGCCTTTTATTTGAAGAAGGGAAAAAATATTGGAATACAAGTAGTCCTTGAATTTCAACCATAAATGAGCCAAGAATTATGATTGCAAGTCATGCTGGTCATTAAGCGAGTCATGTTACTGTGCCCACCTTTACAAACCTTTTTTTTTTCCCCAGTCATTAAGTAAACCCATTGTATCCAATGGCATTTATTTTTTTTTGCCAGAAATCAGAAGTAAACACCAGTTTCTAGCAAAAAAAAAAAGTCATAAATTGTGATCATGAGACCACAAGATGCTGCATAGGTATCATTTCCAAATAATATAGGCTTAGAAATTTAGTCATGGAAAAGACAATAACGAAGTTACCATATTGAATTAAATTTAAAACATTTGGGGGAAATTGTTCTAAGTATTTCCTTCAGAAAGTAACTGTGAAGAGTTCGTCAGCTTTT
>NW_015390319.1:28054-72231 GCF_001527695.2 Protobothrops mucrosquamatus | reverse complement strand
AAAAAAAAAAGTCATAAATTGTGATCATGAGACCACAAGATGCTGCATAGGTATCATTTCCAAATAATATAGGCTTAGAAATTTAGTCATGGAAAAGACAATAACGAAGTTACCATATTGAATTAAATTTAAAACATTTGGGGGAAATTGTTCTAAGTATTTCCTTCAGAAAGTAACTGTGAAGAGTTCGTCAGCTTTTTGTCTTGTATTGTCCAGATTACAACTGGTAGAAAGCTTTCCTGTTCAGTCATTGCCAAGAAATATTTCAGCTTTTGTGAAAATATACTTTTTAAAACTAGCCCGCAATGGTTCTTCTTAATTTAATAATTTTCTTCTCCACCTGTCCAGGATCTCACACCAGTGTGTACACCATCATTTTTTGAGCGCCGAAAATCTCAGCCAGAAGACAGCGAAGATACAGAAATAACTTTCAAATTACCACCTGCAAGTATAAAGTCTACCCTGCAAAAAAGCAAAATGACAAAATTACAGAAAAAAGCAGCTGTAAATAAAAAATGTAAACCTTAACACTTTATCGTAAGAGGTTTTTTTTTTTTAACTACACAAGGTGTTTCTCAGTTCCAGAGAGAAGGTCCTATATAGTTTCAATACATTATTCCCCTTTTCTACTGTCAAATTGCCATCCTGTTCTGCAGTCAGTGTTCCAGATTGACTGCAGTTTAGCAGAAGCAACATCCTGAGTGTTTTGGTTATGTAATAATCCCAGAGCAATTTTATGGGGCATGGGGGGCAAGACTGGTGCATGTCAGCTGTTCCACCCTTTTCCAATCCTCCCTCCCCCTTCCCTTAGGTGACACTAATGTTCTAAGATGGGTCTTCAAATGTGGCCCTTTTATGACTTGTGGACTTCAACTCCCAGAATTCCTCAGGCACGCTGGCTGAGGAATTCTGGGAGTTGAAGTCCACAAGTCATAAAAGGGCCACGTTTGAAGACCCCTGTTCTAAGAAGGCATACCCCACTGACCTATCTACTCAATACTCTTCCTCCATTGACTCTTCTCACCACCAATAACTTTCCTAAGCTTTGATAATTAGACCAAATCCTTAGTTCAGCCATAAGCTGTCTAAAAGCCTTTCTTTTGTATATTCTTACAGCTCATTGTTAAACATAGGCCCCACTGCCTCCGAAATGTTTTTTAGGTACTGACAGCCTTGAGGTTTTTAACCTTATAAAATGGAACTAGATATCAATGGTATCGGCAATATTGCCATACCTATCTACGAGGAAAGTTTGAACTGTGGGCAGACTTCTGTGAGAGAAAAAATAAAGGATATTGGAGAAAACGTTGATCTTCTCTAACTCTACCTCAAATTGAGAATAAATTGAATCAAAATCAAAAGCCTTGAATGATGTGCATTAGAACTATTAATTTGGATTTTAGTTTGGCTAAGAGGTCATGTATGCAAACGAGACATCCCATGTTGTTACCCTTCTTCAACTCAATGCAATAGTGGAAAGCAAGAATTGGAGAAGGCTATACAGTATTGGATGATTGTTATTCTATGTCCGTATTATTGCCTTGAACCCACAGTGAGGTGGAAGTCATCACCAGGAAAGCAGGTAAGAATTCAGAATTCTTCAAAGAGCACAAAGATCTGAGTCTTACACCACTTCAGGTATCCGTGCCAGGTTTTTTCTTTGTTTTAATCCTTACTTCAAACATTTCAATAATTATGAACTATTGAGGAGGCAAAGTAGGTATTATGGAATTCAAAAATGTGTGTGTTGATACTTTATTACAACTAAACAATTGTTGCAACATGGTTTGCTTTCCAGGACCATTGGAATAACTTGTATTGATGGCCAAAACAAACCACTTGATTGTCCCGAAGGTGCTTTCTTTCAAAAGGCAACTGGAGTTTGTTTTTCCTTGAAGACATTTCACTTCTCGTCCAAGAATCGTCTTCAGAATGGTGGAGAATGGAAAGATTGACTGTATATACCAGTGATGGCGAACCTTTTAGAGACCGAGTGCCCAAACTGCAACCCAAAAGTGCCAGGGCTGTGTAAGCATTGTGGTGTCCTCAGGGGAGGCGGGGTGTGTGGCCCACTGGGTGGGCGTGGCTGCAGTGGTCACGGCAGAATGGGTGAGTGTGGCCGGGGCCAGTCCCTCACCATCTCTGGGGCATCCCCGGGGGGCCAACGCCGCTTGCTCGCTCACTTCCTGCCCTGTTGCTTCCAAACACTACCTGCTCGCTACTCTGGCGAACTCTGCTAAGGCAACAGCATGCATGCCCACAGAGAGGGCTCTTGAGTGCCGCCTCTGGCACACGTGCCATAGGTTCGCCACCACTGGTATATACCTTGCAGTCATCTTCTCATGAGCCCTCTTTCTGAGAGTTGAGGCCATTTGGAGGTTTATCTGTGCCCTCGGTCATTTGAATCCTGTAGGCTGCAAACTTCCAAGTGGCCTCAATAACTCTCAGAAAGAGGGCTAACAACCAGATGACTGCAAGGAATATAAATTCTTCCACTCTCCAGTCAGAACTGAAGAAGCTTCTTGGATGAGAAGTGAAACATCTTCAAGCAAAACGAAGTCTGAAAGAAAGCACAAACATGACCTGGATGACTGAGAAACTCCATAGACAATAAACCAGGGCTTTTCAATCTTTTCACCCATTGTACCACTTTTAGGATATGGCAACATCCGAGTACCACCAGTCGCCTAGCAAGGTGTCAAAAACTTGATGACNAAAAGGAAAAAAGTGATAAAGTACAGGTAGTCCTCGACTTACAACAGTTCGCTTAGTGACTGTTCGAAGTTACAATGGCACTGAAAAAAGTGCCCCCCAAGCCACAGCCAAGCAAGACACCTGCCTGCCCACCCAGCGGCGCTCTTCCTCCTGTCCGAGGTTTTCATTGTTGTGAGCATTTCTGTTGAGGATTGGCAGCAGGGGTGGGGGGGGTGTTTGGTTTTTATTCCCCCCGTCTGCTGAATGGTTGCAGCAGCTTTTGGTCACTTCACATGACCCTGGGACACTGTGACCGTCATAAATATGAATCAGTTGCCAAGCATCTGAATGTAAATCACAAGACCCTAGAGATGCTGCAACATTCCAGCTGATTGGTGCTTCTTCAGGGCTCAGCAGAAGCACCAGGATCAGCACCGAGCTCCAGCTGGAGCCTGGTGCTGATCTTGGCACTTCCACTGAGCCCTGACAGCCCTGAAGAAGCGCCAATCAGCTGGACAGTGGCACTGATCCTGGCGCTTCCGCTGAGCCCTGACAGCCCTGCAGCTCCAGCTGTGTCTCGCTCAGGCTTGTGCGCTGCTGCCACCGGTTCAGCTCATTCCCCTCCCCTGCTACTTTTCTAGTATGGTCGTGTACCACCTGCCAGGTGCCAATGTACCACAGGTGGCACCCGTACCACTGGTTGAAAAGCCCTGCAATAAACCACTTGAATCCCACCATCTTTGTTCCCTGGGTTTGTGACCATCCAAATAGCTGGTCTTCACAGTGATGTTTTCCGTAATGAAGTAATGGGTGAAGTTTGGGAATTAATGCTGAATTTGGCGTCCAGGGTTTTATTCTGCTAATGATCAACAAGATGTGTATAGGAGTCCACTGCAGCACCAGAGTGCAGGGGCCTAACTCTGCTTGTACTTCCAGGCCACTGGTGTTTAAAGTTGTAGATGCTAAAGGCAATAACGATTTACTGATAACAATCAAATTTTAATTTAATGGCACGTTTGGGTCACAATACTGTCATCTTCCATTAAATTAAAAAGCCCATTGCATCTAAATGCGGGTACTTTGCCTAATTAGGTACCAGAGGTTTTTTTATCTCATTTGTGTAATTATGCAAATGAAGTCAATTTGTTAGAGTGCTTCTAACAAATTGATTTGGAGAATCCACTTTTTACCTCCCCAAATTACCTGGGAATTAGAAGGAATCGGCTGTTGAGAGGAATATAGCAAATGGTAGCGGTTTCAAATAGCTGCAGACATCACTGTTGAAAAGCCCAAGGGCCATTGAGGCTGCCTGCTCAATTATAGCTAGGGATGTGCAAAATGAAGCATTTGGGAATGCCTCCCAAATACTAGCCAGGAAATCAACTTAAGTTTGTTGTTGTTAATTGTGAAGTCGTGTCCGACCCATCGCGACCCCATGGACATCGTTCCTCCAGGCCTTACTGTCCTCTACCATCTTCTGGAGTCCATTTAAGCTCAGGTCTACTGCTTCAGTGACTCCATCCAGCCACCTCATTCTCTGTCGTCCCCTTCTTCTATTGCCCTCCATCTTTCCCAGCATCAGGCTCTTCTCCAGTGAGTCCTTCCTTCTCATTAGGTGGCCAAAGTATTTGAGTTTCAACTTCAGGATCTGGCCTTCTAAAGAGCAGTCAGGGTTGATCTCCTCTAGGACTGACCAGTTTGAACGCCTTGCAGTCCAAGGGACGACTTAATTTTGGATAACTCCTAATATGCATGTTCCTTAACATCCCAGACTAAATTTTTTTGCAGGATGTGACTGGGTATGGTTTCTTCGGCTAGTTGCGACAATTATATGGCTAATTTGTAATAAACAGTGCCACTCAAATCCTTTTTTTTTTTCTTTTGCTTGCTTGCTTGTCATGGATCACGGGCTGAGCATTCCCATGGCCGGCTCACCTCAAGAGCCAGACCACGTAGAACGAGTTTCAAAAACAAATCAAACAGCCATGCCCCCCTTATTTCAACTTCCCAATGTAATTCAACAGCCCTTGTATTTTGGGGGCATCTTTCATCCAAGGGCTAACCGAGTTCTGGCTTGCTTTTATCAAGATCACAGGGACTGTCTTATTTATATAGCTCTTCAACAGATTTTTACATCTGTTTTCAAAGAGAACACATTTACTGTTGCTTTAATTTTAGGTTTTAGTTATCTGCAGTACCAGCACGAAGGGAAGGTCATTTATATGTGTTCATTGGTACAACAAATAAGGATATGTTTAACTAGCCTTAATTCTACACTTTACCATATTCATGCCCATTCCTCAATTTTCCTCCCTGCAGATAAACTTTTTGGAGAAGCTGCTCTGATGAAGTAGAGAATGGCTAGCACTAGAGGGCAGATTCATTCCATCTTTTAAACAAGGTATCCCCCCTGCATTCATAAAAAAAGCATATAGAGATTAAGCAATACAATATGCAAAGAAAGACCCTGGAAAAGAATGGATTCCAGTATTTGGGTGAGGGGGACAGAAAGAGAAATAAAAGGAAATAGAAGACACTTCTGCCAGAATATATTGCCTAGCCGTAGTTAAGCCAACTTTCTGAGTCACTTGCTGGTAATTAACATTGATCATTTATGCAATCTGCATTATATGAGATGGAAGCAATTTCCATTTTTTTGTACTTCCTAGTCAAACCTATTTCCTAGATGATCCCTTATCCAACGATTAGCTAGATCCACTTTCTAGATCTAGTTTTAGAGCTGCTACATTTAACATGGAACCTATCAGCATAAACAAGGATGACATTCATGGTTTCCCTCCACCCCATCAAATTCAACCTACTTGTTAGAATTTTAGGTCTGTTTTTTCTATTAAAGCTGTGCGGATCTATGCCCTTTCTAAACTGGTTTCACTGTTCTGGTTTCCTTCAAAGTTTGTAGAAATGTTTGTATGATACAAAAATCTTTGAAGCTCTAACTCAGGGCTTTTCAACCTTTTCACCCATTGTACCACTTTTAGGATATGGCAGCATCCGAGTACCACCAGTCGCCTAGCAAGGTGTCAAAAACTTGATGATCCCCCCCCAAAAAGGAAAAAAGTGATAAAGTACAGGTAGTCCTTGACTTACAACAGTTCGTTTAGTGACCGTTCGAAGTTACAATGGCACTGAAAAAAGTGCCCCCCAAGCCACAGCTGAGCAAGACACCTGCCTGCCCACCCGGCGGCGTTCTTCCTCCTGTCCGAGGTTTTCATTGTTGAGCATTTCTGTTGAGGATTGGCAGCTGGGATGGGGTGGGGGGGTGTTTGGTTTTTATTCTCCCCGTCTGCTGGGTGGTTGCAGCAGGTTTTGGTCACTTCACATGACCCTGGGACACTGTGACCGTCATAAATATGAATCAGTTGCCAAGCATCTGAATGTAAATCACAAGACCCTGGAGATGCTGCAATATTCCAGCTGATCAGTGCTTCTTCTGGGCTCAGCAGAAGCGCCAGGATCAGTGCCGAGTTCCAGCTGGAGCCTGGCGCTGATCCTGATGCTCCCACTGAGCCCTGACAGCCCTGCAGCTCCAGCCATCTCTCACTCAGGCTTGTGCGGTGCTGCCACCGGTTCAGCTCATTCCCCTCCCCCGCTACCACTTTTCTGAGATGGTCGCGTACCACCTGCCAGATGCCAATGTACCACAGGTGGTACCCGTACCACTGGTTGAAAAGCCCTGCTTTAACTCCATTGCAAAAGGATCTGGCTTCCTAAAGAAATAATTCCAAGTAACAAAATACTGGAATGAGGGCATGGCTGTCTATATGTAATTGGCTAAAAATTCATTTTCAGTTCCAGGATTTTATTATATATTATTATCATCATCATTAATTTAATCTTCAATTTGATTCATGTTTGAGACTGGTAAGAACTTAACAGTTCAAGTCCTAACCAGTATATAGGCCAGTGGTTCTCAACCTTTTTAATGCCGCGACCCCCAACCGGTCGTAAGTCGAGGACTAAATCGGTCGTAAGTCGAGGACTAAACCGGTTGTAACTCGAGGACTAAACCGGTCGTAAGTCGAGGACTACCCAACCGGTCATAGGTCGAGGACTTGCCCTGCCCAGGAGCGCCGCGCATGCGTGGTTCCTCCCCCTGCGCCGGCCGAGGCGTAGCTGGCAAGCGGCAGAGACGGAGCAGGCCGACCACCAGCTGGCCCAGCCCAAGGGAGGTAAGGCACCCGCCGGAAAAGGGGGAAAAAATGGCGGACAAAAAAAATGGCAGACAGCCTTGCTTGGCGACCCCCGTGAAATGGTCGATCGACCCATAGGTTGAGAACCGCTGATATAGGCAGTTCCGAGTAGGGTAGTTTTTTGCAAAGTCAGAATATTCAGTCAAATAAGTTCAAAATTTCCATTTATCTAGGCAGCCCTTTGGCTATTGCTCCAAGGACTCCTATTACTATTGGTACAACCGTTGATTTCTTCCTCCATAGTCGCTCAATTTCAATTTATAAACCACGATATTTTATTTTTTATAGCTGTTTCTCTTCAGTTCGTGCATCACCTGGTATTGCAATATCAATGAACCAGATTTTTTTTTCTTTTCCACAATAGTGATGTCAGGCATGCTGTGGGCCAGATGGCTAACTGTTTGGATTATTATTATTTTTAGAGTGTGAGCCTTTTGAGTCAGTGTTGTCTTCCGGCACTTGCCTGTAGTCACTTCACTTTTCTTGGCAACACTGTTAGAAGAGACTTGCCCTTGTGTTCTTCCTAGGGCTAAGAAAGAGGGATTGGCTCAAGATCATCCAGGTCAGTGGTTCTCAACCTTTTTAATGCTGCGACCCCCAACCGGTCGTAAGTCGAGGACTAAACCGGTCGTAAGTCGAGGACTAAACCGGTCGTAAGTCGAGGACTTTCCCTGCCCGGGAGCGCCGCGCATGCGTGGTTCCGCCCCCTGCGCCGGCTGAGGCGTAGCTGGCAAGCGGCAGAGACAGAGCAGGCCGACCACCAGCTGGCCCAGCCCAAGGGAGGTAAGGCACCCGCCAGAAAAGGGGAAAAAATGGCGGACAGCCTTGCTTGGCGACCCCCGTGAAATGGTCGATCGACCCCAAATGGGGTCGCGACCCATAGGTTGAGAACCGCTGATCCAGGTGGCTTCCCACCTAAAGCAGGACTAGAACTCACAGTCTCCCTGTTTCTAGATTGGGGCATTAAGCACTATCCCAAACTGCCTCTCAGATCAATGTCGGATAGATATTATTCCCATTGAAAAATTCCCAATAAAAGACATTTGACAAAAATTGGGATTCCCACGAGATGCTAGCGCACCAGGGAAAACATCAGGCCATAATAGCTTTCAAAAGATACCTGATGCCAAATTATCAATAGAATATAGCAAGGCATCACTTAGAACTCAATTAGGTCAAGTAAGGCCCAATTGGTAAGGCCACACTTGGAATACTGCATCCAGTTTTGGTCACCACGGTGTAAAAAAGATGTTGAGACTCTAGAAAGAGTACAGAGAAGAGCAACAAAGATGATCAGGGGACTGGAAGCTAAAACATATAAGGAACGGTTGCTGGAATTGGGTATGTCTAGTTCAGGGGTAGGCAACCGTGGCTCTTTTATGACTCGTGGACTTCAACTCCCAGAATCCCTGAGCCAGCCATGCTGAGGGGAAAGGGAGAGGTTTCCAAGCTGAGCCACACTGGCTCAGGAATTCTGGGAGTTGAAGTCCACGAGTCATAAAAGAGCCAAGGTGGCCTACCCCTGCCATAGGTACTAGGTTGTTTTGAGAACCTAGTGATTTAGCGCCCATCTCAAGGTCTCCCTCGGTTTCATTTCCCAAGGGTCCCAGGCTCCGTTGTCTGGAGATAAGGCAGATGTTTTCAGGCCACGTTCCTTTCTCACGAAGGGAGGACATTTCAAAGAGCCAGGCGAATATATTCCCCAAGCAAGCAGGCCCCCTCCCACCAGAATGGCAGACCCCAAAAAAGAATGCATAGGCCAGGGGTGGGGAACCTTGGCTCTTTTATGACTCGTGGACTTCAACTCCCAGAATTCCTGAGCGTAGCTGGCTAAGGAATCCTGGGAGTTGAAGTCCACGAGTCATAAAAGAGCCAAGGTTGCCTACCCCTGGTCTAGTTTAATAAAGAGAAGGACGAGGGGGGACATGATAGCAGTGTTCCAATATCTCAGGGGCTGCCACAAAGAAGAGGGAGTCAAGCTATTCTCCAAAGTACCTGAAGGCAGGACAAGAAGCAACGGATGGAAACTAATCAAGGAGAGAAGCAACCTAGAACTAAGGAGAAATTTAGAACAATTAATCAGTGGAACAACCTGCCTCCAGAAGCGGTGAATGCTCCAACACTGGAAGTTTCTAAGAAGAGACTGGACAGCCATTTGTCTGAAATGGTATAGGGTTTCTTGCCTGAGCAGGGGGTTAGACTAGATGACCTCCAAGGTTCCTTCCAACTCTGTTATTCTATTCTAAGTAAATTTTATTTCAAAGCAATATTAGGACTAATTTATGAATAATACATATTAGAGACCCTTTATTTCCATCTTTCTTAACCTCAGTAACTTTAAGATGTATGGATTCCAACTCCCAGTATTCCCCAGCTAGGAAATTCTGGGAGTTGGAATCTACATGTCTTAAAGTTGCTGAAATTGAAAAACATTGCTTTACACAAGTGGGATTGAATATCCTTGGTCAGTGGGGTTGGAGGGTAACTGCAACAAAATGCACTTGTGTTGAAAGTCACTCTTCTTGCAGAGAGGACAGGTTTGTATTACAAGATCAGATCTCATTTGACTGAGATTTTTTGCAGGCCTCTTCTTAGCCCATCTGCAAGTTGGACAGAAGAATCTTACGTGCAGCTTCATTGGACAGATAAAGATCCCAAGGAAATACTTGCCAGTTGCAAAGTCTGTATTTGTAGCCTTGCAGGTTGTTGACAACCTTCTAGACCAGGGGTGTCAAACTCAATTTCACTGAGGGCCGCATCAGCATTGCGGTTGCCCTTGGGGGGCCGGGTGGGTGTGGCCAGAGTGGGTGCAGCCTACTGGGTGGGTGTGGATGGAGTGGGTGTGGCCTACTGGGTGGGCATGGCCAGTTCTACATCATTCGCGTCAAGGGTGCCTATGGGGGACCTGGGCAGGAGTGGGACAGATCTGAGGGTCTCTGGCAGAAGGGGGTGGGACCAGGGCAAGTGCCAAGGCATGGTCCACCAGGGCAAGTGCCAAGATGGCCACCACAAAATTGTACATTGGCTCCCAGTTGGCCTGGGCCAGAGCCAAGGCAGCGGGGGCCATTCCCTCACTGTTTCCAGGATGGCTTCGCGGGCCACATGAAACCACTTCGCGGGCCGCATCTGGCCCCCGGGCCTTTTGTTTGACATGTCTGTTCTAGACTAAGCATGAGTAGAGACTCTTTTATTATATTGTGACTGTTACATGCTGTACTTTGTTTTATACAGGCTGGTTCTGTGACCCATAATAAAGTTTGATTGTTTGATTGCAGGAGGATTGTGGCAGTTCAAATTTTGCGATATTCTTTGTGTGCACGGGCGTGCGTCCTGTGTTCATTCACCTAAAAGTTCATTTGCATAGCATAAGCCTGAAAAGGGTCAACTGAAGTTAGATTTTTGGAATTTATAATTTTGTGAAACCCAGCCTATTTGTTGTTTCTGCTTCAGTGTTGCGTGTGAACTTAGAAAATGGGTTAATAAAATAAACCAGTTATATGCGTTTTCTGAATATAACCAATGAATCATAAACTAAGCTGTGAATTATTTAATTTGGGCCTAGGTACAATGTTATTGTTTTAATTTCCGTGGGTTAATTTAGAGTGTGCTGTTGTATTGTTTTAATGTATTATGAGTCATCCGGCATCTCATGAGTGAGAATGGATGGCCATATAAATTGCTTAGGTAAAGACACATTGAGTGAATTCACACAATGCTTCAAATTAGCTTTCAATTAGTCCGTCTTAGTTTATCTAATCTTGCAATAAACCTGCTTAGTCTGAGTCTGTGAGATTTCACTTTCTGGGTTGGGAGCTGTGGTCAGGAGCTTGACACAAGATTTCTTCAACCATGTTTTTATCAATAAGCCATAATCATTTGAGTTGGACCACACACAAAGTGTAACTACAAAGGCTTCGGGGAGGGAAATGGAACTTTGATTTTATATCTTTTGACTGCGGTAAGACTACTGTATGCACAAAAACGGAAGGACATTTCGATTCCCACTGTGGATGAATGGCTACAGAAGCTGATGGAGTTGGCAGAGATGGCTAAATTGACTATTTTGATTAAAGAAAAGAATATAAGTACTTTTGTTTCTACTTGGAGACCGCTTCTGGATTTTGTGCTTGAGGTGGAAAAAAAATGAAACTTTGATTTTGGATTTTACTGATTAGATTGATTTGTTGTTATAGAAATGGCTAGTTTATACTGTTATGAAAAAGTAAAAAGTTGAGGTTCAATGTTAATGCTTTATTCTACTGCAACAGAGGAAGTCGGAAGTCAACACTTTTTTTTTCTTTTACCCTTCTCCCCCTCATTTTCCTTTTCATTTTCCCTCCCCACTGTGTCCTACTATTTTCTTTTTATTTTGTATTTTACTCTATAATCTAATAAAATGTAAAAAAAAGTTTTTTTAAAAAAGTGTGACTAACCAAAGAACATTACAGCTTAGCATGATAAGTGAATCTAATCAACATTTAAAGTAACCCTTTCTACTGGCTGCTTAGATCTTATTTATTGAGCAATTTTGGCAGTTTGCACAACCAGTTTCCAAACTAAGTTTACAAATCATAATTGTTGGGTTCAAAGAAACAAATAGCCCAAATCAGATTATTTGCAACCCTGCCAAACTCTTTCGTGCCAAAGAAAGCAATTTTTGCAATTTCACCACCCTTTAATTTGTTTCATATAATATATGATAGCTATTTAAAAGATTTTGATTCACAAAACTTCATGGCTCATTATATAACATTTATATAACAGTTGTTTTCTTAAATTGCATAAAGGATTTCCTCATCAGCCAGGGTGGCCAAGGCAGTTTCTTGTTTTGACATATATAGTCATAAATCATAGTTTAGAACAGAATATGAACCAGATCACTGTTTGCAATTATTTAGAGTCTTGATTGAAAATTAAGGAAACATCTCCGCACTGAAATGAAGTCTCTGTTTAATTGACCATAGCCTAAAAACATCAACTTCAGAGGCTCAACCGTTTTTAGTCTGGGCATTGATAATAATGAATTCTGCCGTGTAAGAGGCCCTTTTTCTAAGCAAAAATTAATAGCAGAAAATTTTATGTCACGAGATTTGAATTAATCAGTGACACAGTTTCTGGCAAAAAGTATACTAGGGTGCCTCACTTAGATTGAGGTAATGTTTGTTTCTTGATTGTTGGTCTCTAATGATAATCATGGTGGTAATCTCTGCTCATCTGGGTGTTGATTGCTGGTGGGGAGGTGTTCTGGTGTTTTTGTCTCGTTTTTAGCTTGTTGTTTGTCTCTTTTGAATGATATATAGATGTTGTTTATGTCAGAGTTCCCCAACCTTTCCGGCTTTGCGGACCGGCGGGGAGGGGAGAGAGGATGGTTTCGCATGAGCAGTGAATAAGTGTGTGCGTGCAGCTCCATTTGCATGAGCGGCAGGCACATGCGCCTGCCGCTCACACAAATGGAGTATGCGCACATGTGCTCGCCCGCTGCTCATGCAAGTGGGGGTGCGCGTGCATAAGCGCCCGCCTGCCACTTCCACAACCGAGTTCTGAATGGCTCAAGGCCTGGTAGTGGGCCACAGCTCGGGGATTGGGGACCCCTAGTTTATGTCTATGTGCCTACTGATGGCTGATTTATCAAAGTGCCAGGCTTCCAGGAATTCTCTTATCAGTTTTGGACTCGGTTGCTCTAGGATGGTTACAGTTTCCCACTTGAAACTATGGTTAAGTCTGGCCATGTGTTGTGAAATTAAGTTTTCATTATGTCTTTTGACTGCTAATTAGGGTTAATGAATGCATTCTGCTAATCTTCAGCCTATTTTTTCTACATCAGGGGTCTTCAAACGTGGCCCTTTTATGACTTGTGGACTTCAACTCCCAGAATTCCTCAGCCAGCGTGCCTGAGGAATTCTGGGAGTTGAGGTCCACAAGTCATAAAAGGGCCACGTTTGAAGACCCCTGGCCTACATAGTGGCTGTTGCAGTCTTTACACTCTATGTTCTAGAATGATGACTCCTGTTTTTTTCTTCTGGGGCTGCTGGGTCTTTTGACTTACTTAGGATGTTTTGGGGGCCTTTAGTTGGATTGTGTGCTATGCTGATGCCATGTGGTTGTACTAGTGATTTGGAGCCTGATTAAACATCAGGTTTAATTTTTTTTTTTATCTCCGTACTTGTTCCCCATCCATCCTGAAACCTCTGGAGATTTGTCTACCATTGTTAGTGCATCTTGGTTAATCCTAATAAGGGGTTTATTATAGATTTGGGGTTTTTTTGACAATGCAGAAATGAAGGGGTTGTTTTTTTCCCCTCCTTCCTTCCAAGTTGGGATTCAGACCGAGAGCATTTGCTGAAACAGTACCATCGGCCTCAGGGGAGAAGAACAGACTCAAATATCATTAGCAGACTTAGACATTTATTCCCATTGCAACAAATGAGTGCATTAGAATTTAATTGAAGCTCACAATTTGGTGACCCAGCAAAGCTGAATGCTACTCTCAAGAGTCTGGAAAAGCATTTTGGTGTGTAAAAATGTAAAAAAAAATAAATAAAAAGGGGACAATTTGAAACTTAACTGACCATTTTAAGGATTGCTGGATGTTTATTATTTCCTCCTGGTTGGCCCAGAATTTTCTCAGGTCTATTTCACTTCTCTTTCCCCCCCCCCCGCCTTTGTCTGTTTACTCCTTTTACCACATATTGAGTCAGTGGCGGAGCAAAATGCGTAAGCATCACGTTTAAGAGAGAGTCAGAGTGGTTGTTCCATCAACACGCAATAAGAGCAAAAATCAGCCAGCTCTATCACATTAGCTCTCTGCTATTCAAGAAGTGGAGAGCACTAAGAAGGATCTGCTTTTAAGTTATTACTGGGAACTCGCAGAATCCATTTTGCTGCACTTAAATATGTGATGATCCTTAGGATCACTTTGCTTTTTTTTATATTTAATCCAACGCGTGGTTTCAACTGGGACTTGAGTCACACACACCCCTTTAAGGCAGCGAGATACTTTTATTTTTATTTTTTATAAAGATTTTATTAATTTTCTCTTATATACATATATTAATTTTTCAACCAACGTGCTGTCTGGGTTTAAAAACACTAATGCATATTCAATTCCTAATCCTTCATTCTTTCCTCTAGCCATTGATAAAATAAATCCCAAGTTTGGTAATATTCTGTTTCTTCTTTATCTTTCAGTCTCATCTGTCCATCTCTGCACATTCCAATATTTTTCTGATTAATTCTTCCTCCAGTGGTAATCCTTCATTTTTCCAATATTGCGCAAAAAATTATTCTTGCTGCTGTTGTGACGTGTAAAATCAAACAAAGATGATTAGGGGACTGGAGGCTAAAACATATAAGGAACGGTTGCTGGAATTGGGTATGTCTAGTTTAACGAAGAGAAGGATGAGGGGGGACATGATAGCAGTCTTCCAATATCTCAGGGGCTGCCACAAAGAAGAGGGAGTCAAGCTATTCTCCAAGGCGCCTGAAGGCAGGACGAGAAACAACGGACGGAAACTAATCAAGGAGAGAAGCAACTTAGAACTAAGGAGAAACTTCCTGACAGTTAGAACAATTAATCAATGGAACAACCTGCCTCCAGAAGCAGTGAATGCTCCAACACTGGAAGTTTTTAAGAAGAGACTGGACAGCCATTTGTCTGAAATGGTGTAGGGTTCCTGCCTGAGCAGGGGGTTGGACTCGATGACCTCCAAGGTCGCTTCCAACTTTATTATTATTATTATTATTATTATTATTATTATTATTATTATTATTATTATTATTATTATTATTATTATTATTATTATTATTATTATTATTATTATTATTATTATTATTATTATATAGGCTTTGTTTATTAATCTTTTCTGGCATTATACCTAATAAGAAAAGATCAGGTTTAAAATCAACATGTTTTCCCAACATTTTTTCTAACCAAGCATGTATCTTTTTCCAATAAACCTTAGTTTTGCCACATGTCCACCAAACATGATAATAAGTGCGAGATACTTTTATCAAACAACCATATCCCCAAACCCGAATCCCCAATGGTGGGATTCAAATATGTGAACAACCAGTTCTCTGTGTGGATGCTGCTTCCGGAAGTCCATTCTGGGCCTGGGCAACAAAGAAATTAGCTACCGGTTCTGCCGAAGCAGTGCAAACTGGCTGAATCCCACCACTGGTGTTAACCTTAGCATGCTGCAACGCACTACCCATAGCAGTTTTGGAGGGCTGACACACACAAAAATACCACATGAGCTGAGATTGTGCCCCTGTGGACAAGGAACTATTGGGACTATAGCTCTGCTATAGTCCGGCTATATTGCATGTTCTGTAAGGACTCAATTTATAACACCTTACCTAATAAAATATCTTTTTTATCTGCAATTTCTGTTACCAGATCAGAAACTATGGAATAGTTTTGTACTGGTAGTCCTTGATGTACAACATTTCTTTTAATGACCGTTCAAAGTTACAACTGCACCGAAAAAAGTGAGTTATGACCATTTTTCACGACCTTTGCAGCATCCCCATGATCGTGGGATCAAAATTCAGACGCCTGACAACTGGTTCACATTTACTAAGGTCATGTGATCCCCTTTTGCGATCTTCTGTCAATGGGAAAGCCAGATTCACTTAACAAACGTGTTACTAACTTATCAACTGCAGAGATTCACTTAACCACTGTGGCAAGAAAGGTCATAAAATGGGGCAAAACTCACTTAACAAATGTCTCACTTAACAACAGAAATTTTGGGCTTAATAGTGGTCATAAGTCAAGGACTACCTGTATACCATTTTTGGTGCCATCTTTGTTAATCCTAATAAGAGGTTTGAACTATGGTGCTGGAGAAGACTCCTGTGAGTCCCCTGGACTGCAAGGCGATCAAACCGGTCAGTCCTAGAGGAGATCAACCCCGACTGCTCTTTAGAAGGCCAGATCCTGCAGTTGAAACTCAAATACTTTGGCCACCTAATGAGAAGGAAGGACTCACTGGAGAAGAGCCTAATGCTGGGAAAGATTGAGGCAATAGAAGAAGGGGACAACAGAGAAGGAGGTGGCTGGATGGAGTCACTGAAGCAGTAGGCCTGAGATTAAATGGACTCCAGAAGATGGTAGAGGACTGGAGGGCCTGGAGGAACGTTGTCCATGGGGTCACAATGGGTCGGACACGACTTCGCAACTAACAACAACAACATAGATTTGGGATTTTTTGACATTGCATAAATGAAGGTGTTTGTTTTTTTTCCCTCCTCCCTTCCAAGTTGGGATTCAGACCCAGGACATTTGCTGAAACAGCACCGCCATCAGAAACAGTTTCTCTGAACGTGGCCAAATTCTGCTATGCTGTAGGTAAAATTAGGCAAACTTTAACCGCCCACTGTTAATCCACCACCAATTACAATATATTATTAGGTCTGCCTTTTATTTCTATTTTTTTTAACCACGATTATGTTTTAATGCTTTTATTTGCAGGTCTGTAATCGTAATAAAGATTTTTTTTCCTTTTCCACCCCTCCCCTACCTCTATATTTATGGAAATTGAAAGTCCTTCATACTTAGGGAAGCCATGTGGTGTCCATAGGAGTGTTGTTTCTTAGAATTATCTATAATTCATGGTGTTTTCTTCCTACTCGCTGCTGCTGCTGTTAGGTTAATTGCAATAAGATTGCTGTTGGTGAATCCGCTAATCATCTTTGCTAAGTATATCATGCAGAAAGATGGCAGAGAGAGAGAGATTTTAAAGCTCAACATCACAAGGGGCAAAGGTGGGCAAAATCTGGCTAAAAGGCACAACCTGGAGCTATATTTTTCTAGCCTCTATAAAACCTTAAACTGTCATAATACTAGATAGTGTGATTAAGCATTTGTGCTGTATCTTGATGCCAGCAGTTCTGCAGTTCGATTCTCACCGGCTCAGCCTTCCATCCTTCCGAGGTTGGTAAAATGAGGACCCAGATTGTTGAGGGCAATATGCTAACATTGTAAACCACTTAGAGAGGGCTGTAAAGCACTGTGAAGCGGTATACAAGTCTAAGTGCTGTTGCTATTGTTATTTTCACCGGGTTATTGTGAAGGGAAGTTGTAATAACGCCACCATTGGAACTTTGAATCTGGGTTGTAAGTACCTCCAGGAAGGTCTGTCATAACTCTGAATAGATGCTAAGCAGCAGGTCATAAGTCAAGGACTACCTATACCTAAAGTATCTAATATCATAGCACCAAAATAGGAGAGGGATCTTAGGTTGGCCTGATTGAATGTCTTCCTTTCCTCACCATTGTTTGACAGCTGTCAAACATTCTTTTTGCTCAGAAGACCTGTCATTATGAGATTGGAGAAATAGACAGCCAGCAGGTCACCTCCTCTTAGTTTACTCTTCTGCTGGGATGTTTAATTTATTCTGTTAATTTTTGTTGTTCATTTTAATGAATTTGCTAAGCAGATAGGCCCAATGTTAAGTACGTTACCTTTTCATATGTCAACATTCAGGTAAACATTCCTATGCCTTTGCTTATGCTGTAAGGAGGCAGAGATAATGTGGGCAAAGGAACACAAGAGCCATTAGAGAATTATTAAGAGACAATAAAAGAAGGAGAAAATAAATGACAGCTCAGTCCTGGGACAAGAGGAAGCTCACATGAAAAGGAGACTCAAAATAATTCCCCTTTGATTTTGCACAGTATAAGCCAGAGGCCGATGGAGAAACTTTGGCAGGATTCCTGTTTCTGTTATTATACCCTTCCACAAAAGAGTTCCTGTAATCTTTGTGGTGTCTTTTTCTTGACTTAAAAGGGTTGATGGCAGCTAATTAAAATTAACTTGCTTTTAGTAAGAGCGGTAATTTTGTGGTAATTCAATGTTAGCAGAATTTTAAGAGCAGTGTTTCTCAATCTTAGGCACTTTAAGATGTAAGGACTTCAACTCCCATAATGCCCCAGCCAGCACGCATCTTAAAGCTACCAAAGTTGAAAAATGCTGCTTAAAGTGTACTTGGGATTTGTGTATTAAACACAGATGGTGGGAAATGGGTACAAATTTGAAAGGTGGATTCTTACTGGGGTTTACTTTGTTTAGATAGTCAAACACAGGCTAGTTCGCCCATTGCCTTGACTGACATCTTGCGTTATTTAACAATGATTTATTGCAGGGGTCTCCATATTTGGCAACTTATGAACTTCAATGCCCAGAATTCCTCAGGCAGGAATTTTGCGAGTTGAAGTCCATAAGCCTTAAAGTAGCCAAGTTTGGAGACCTTTGATTTATTGGATGAACTGCAGTTAAATCATGTAGCAAGGTAATCAATAAATAAAAACCAGGAAGGGTTCAAGGCAGCAGAAGATTGTGAGTTCTAGTCCTACCTTAGGGACAAAGACAGTTGGTGGGCCAGTCACTTTCTCTCAGCCCTAAAAAAGGCAAAGGCAAACAATTTCCGAAATGTTGCCAAAAATACTTCAGGGATTCATCAGGAGTCAAGTCTGATTCAGCAATGCACACATACACACACACAAAAATCAGAATCTGGTAATACATTTTTTGATTAACAAATTTTTATTAAAAGTCATAAGCTTTTGTGTACTTTATTTTACTTTACTTTACTTAGCTCACTTCAACAATGTGATGAAGCCTGGTGCTACCAGTATCTCCTTATATTTTGCTATCATTGTCTAACACAATTCCTAATCCATCACACACAAACCATAAATGAGTTTATAACCCTCATGGCTGGATTTACACATTGCATAACACCAAAATGTGACAGGTGTTTGCTGTATCTGTGTGGACCCAGTGACACTGAATATTAAGTAAAGGATTGTCAACTAGCTGCAACAGAGCATAGGCCACTGTTTAGAAATGAAAATATTATTGTTTAACCTGTGGTTGCAAAATCGAAAGAAAAAGCACAGAAGAGGGATGTAAAAATAGAATAAAGTGGAACTTGCTCTGGTTCAAATCCATTGTACCCAATAAGATGTACTTCTGAATAGGGCCTTTGAGACTTAATCAGGAGCATAACATCACTGACAGCAGAGAACACTACTGGAAATGTTCCAGCTAATCTATATAATTGTCAACGTATAGCAGCTAGTTAACCCTGGGTGTCTTAAAAATCTCTTCCCTGCACACAAGAAGTCCTGAACTATGACTGCAATGGACCCCAGAATTTTTGTTGTATATCACGATGGTCTTAAGTCAAGGCCCCCGTGGGATCAACCCAATTTTATAATAGTTTTTGTGGCAGACGAAAACGATGGTCGTTAAGCAAACCATTGTCCACAATGGGCTTTTTTTTGTGGCTGGAAACCAGAAGTATAGGTAAGTCCTCAAAGTACGACCACAACTGAGCCCAAAATTTATGTTGCTAAGTGAGAAATGTGTTAAGTGAGTTTTGCCCCATTTTACGGTTTTCTTGCCACGTTTGTTGAGTGAATCACTGCAGTTGTTACATTAGTAACACTTGTTAAGGGAATCTGGTTTCCCCACTGACTTTGCTTGTCAGAAGGTTGCAAAAGGGGATCCCATGACCCCGGGACACTGTGCAACCGTCATACATGTGTGTCAGTTGTCAAGCATCCCAATATAAATCATCTGACCACGGGGATTCTGTAACGGTCATAAGTGTGTGAAAAATGGTCATGTCGCTTTTTTCAGTGCTGTTTGTAACTTAGAACGGCCACTAAGCAAAATGTTGTAAGTCAAGGACTACCTGTAAACGTTGGTTTCTGGCAGAAAAGTCATAAATCCAGTGATCACGTGATCTCGGGACACTGTAAATGGTTGTCGGGTACCTAAAATGCATTCATATGACCGCACAGGTGGGGGGGGACAGCCATCAGAACCTCGACTCCGAGCAGTAAGTACTTTTGGGGGAGGGGGTGTTGTAAATTCACTCACTCATTAACTAACCAGTCGTAAGCTGAGGATTGCCTGTACAGGTAGTCCTCGAATTACGACAGTTCATTTAGTGATCGTTTGAAGTTACAATGGCACTGACCATTTTTCACACTTATGACCGTTGCAACATCCCCGTGGTCACATGATTTGCATTTGGATGCTTGACAGCTGGTTCATATTTATGATGGTTGCAGTGTCCCAGGATCATGTGATCCCCTTTTGCAATGTTCTGACAAGCAAAGTCAATGGGGAAGATCGATTCACTTAACAACCAGGTTACTGATTTAACAGGTGCATTGATTCACGTAACAAATGTGGCAAGAAAAGTCATAAAACAGGGCAAATTTCTCACTTATTAACATAAACTCTGGGCTCAGATGTGGTCGTACGTTGAGGAGTGCCTGTATTGATTCCTGCATATCAATGCTCTCTTCAAAAGGAAGCATAACATTTTTATGGTCCTTTTTCCAGCCAATTGACCATGCTGGCTATTCTTGTCTGAGACATCTTTTTGCGTTATCGATATCCTATTGCTGACACTCTTGGGGCTCAGATTTGATCACCGAGGAGCCTGGTGTGCATTTTTTCCCCATTACTATGCAGTCGGTATAGTTCCCCTTCTGCTCTTTTCCCAAGGAAAAACAGAAGCAAATCAAATCCAGCAAGTGCCTATTTCTATGTTGCCATCTGCTTTAGCTACATTACCGCATGTGAATGACCTTAGGGTTTAACTCCCAGTGAAATCCATATTTCATATCCCAGTGAAACCCTAAGGTATCACTGGCTACAGCAAAATTTGTTCCCAGCCTGAAAGGAATTGACAACTGGCAGAAGACCTGAATGTGTTTTATTGTAGGTTTGAGAGGAAACCACTGTCAACTATCGCCACCCTCTCCATCTCAGATACACCAACAACAGCCAAGTCTCCTACAACTAACCCAATCTCCTTGGGGCCCCACACCTCTGGTGATCATAGAAAAAGATGTGCGAGGTCTATTTCACAAACAAAAGCCTGGAAAAGCACCAGGCCCGGACAAGGTAACTCCTTCTTACTTGAAAGTTTGTGCTGATCAATTGGCCCCCATCTTCACCCGAATCTTTAACAAATCCCTAGAGATGTGCTATGTTCCTTCTTGCTTCAATTGCTTTACTATCATCCCAGTGCCAAAGAAACCCTCCATCAAAGAACTGAATGACTACAGACCGGTTGCTCTGACATCCGTAGTTATGAAAACCTTTGAAAGGTTAGTGCTGGCCCACCTGAAAACCATCACGGATCCGCTGTTAGACCCCTTGCAATTTGCCTACCGAGCAAATAGATCGGCAGATGATGCTGTTAATATGGCACTGACACTACATCCTACAAAACATCTTGAATCTACAAGGACCTATGCAAGGGTCCTTTTTGTAGACTTCAGCTCGGCATTCAATACCATCATTCCAGTTATTCTTCTCACTAAACTAAATCAGCTAGCGGTGCCTGATCACACCTGTAAGTGGATCATAAGCTTTCTAACAGACAGGAAGCAGCAGGTGAAGCTAGGTCCCAAAGGTGCTTTTTTCAGGAGGCAACTGGATTTCTTGTTTTTCTTTGAAGACGTTTCGCTTCTCATCCAAGAAGCTTCTTCAGCTCTGACCGGATGGTGGGGAACGGAAGGACTTATACTCCTTGCAGACAGCTGGTCATTTGTATTTGTTGATGCCACCTGGAGGCTTATCTGTGTCGTCAGGGCCACCCGAGTAGTCCAATTTTCCTCCTTCATTCATTTGCTCCAAAGAAGCTCCAAAGAGAAACACAAAGATGCTTTTTCCCAGCAGTGAACTTCTTAAGAACTGAAGAAGCTTCTTGGATGAGAAGCAAAACATTTTCAAAGGAAAAGTGTTTTCAAGATTATGTGAAGTGTTGATAATACCACTTTATAATGCCTTGGTAAGACCACATCTGGAATACTGCATCCAGCTTTGGTTGCCACGTTGTAAAAAAAGATGTTGAGACTCTAGAAAGAGTGCAGAGAAGAGCAACAAAGAGGATTAGGGCACTGGAGGCTAAAACATATAAAAACGATTGCTGGAATTGGGTATGTCTAGTTTAATGAAAAGAAGAGCTAGGGGTGACATGATAGCAATGTTTCAATATCTCAGGGGTTGCCATAAAGAAGAAGTCAACCTATTCTTCAAAGCATCTAATGGTAGGAGAATAAACAATGGATGTAAACTAATTAAGGAGAGAAGTAACCTAGAACTAAGGATAAATTTCCTGACAGTTAGAACAATTAATCAGTGGAACAACCTCCCTCCAGAAGTTGTGAATGCTCCACCACTGAAAGTTTTTAAGAAGAGATTGGACAACCATTTGTCTGAAATGGTATAGGGTTTCCTGCCTGAGCAGGAGGTTGGACTAGAAGATCTCCAAGGTCCCTTCCAACTCTGTTATTCTGAAAAAAACCCAACCACAAAAGTTCAGTTGTGTTTTGAAAAAGGCACCTTTGGGACAGCCACAACCTGGATGATTGAGAATCTCCACAGCTATCTTTAAAGAGAAAGGGAAAGCACCCAGGATTCAGAGACGGTCCATGACATGACACAGGGTAGAAATTAAGCCAAGTTTTTTTGACACACCGATAGGAAAAAATCACACAAACTGGTCTTTTTGATATTGACATTAAGCTACAGCTATGCCATTCACAAAGAAATAGTTATAAGATGACCACTCATAATCTCTAAATCTGTTGACTAAGGGCCAATCCTATTCAAAAAACCCTCCCTGTTATTAGATCACCAGTTTTGTCTATTGTGGTTCCATGCTATCAGCTCATGTTCCCAGCATGCCTTCTAAGGCGGATGTCTTTGCCATCCACACCTAACTTTTAACTTTTAAATAAAGATGCAGTAGTTGAATTGGAGCCTTCTGGCATGGGATCCACCACTAGGCTTCTGGAAGCTTATGTTTGGCAGCAGATCATCCAGCTGAAAGGAACTGCTGCCCATGGAAAGAGTTGGAATGGATCAGTATGGACTTCCTTCCAATGCTTTCCTACATGGATATAGATAGGCCTTGATTTAAAGCCATTCATTTGGTGAACACTCAAAATTACAAAAGGAACTGAAAAGAGTAGCTTATGACCTCTTTTCACACTGACGACCATTACAGCACCCTCGTGGTCATGTGATCAAAATTCAGATGCTTGGCAACGGGTTCATATTTATGATGATTCTAGTGTTTTGGGATCATGTGATCATCTCCTGACAAGCAAAGTCAATGGGGAAGCCAGATTCACTTAACAATCGTGTCACTAACTGAACAACTGCAGCGATTCACTTAACAACGGTGACAAGAGAGATCGTAAAATGAGACAAAAGTCACTTAACTGTCTCGCTGAACAACGGAAATTTTGGGCCCAGTTGTGGTCGTAAGTCGAGGACTACCTGTAGAACAGCGGTTCTCAACCTATGGATCGCGACCCCATTTGGGGTCGATCAACCATTTCACGGGGGTCGCCAAGCAAGGCTGTCCGCCATTTTTTCCCCCCTTTTCCGGCGGGTGCCTTACCTCCCTTGAGGTGGGCCATCTGGTGGTCGGCCTGCTCCGTCTCTGCCGCTTGCCAGCTACGCCTCGGCCGGCGCAGGGGGCGGAACCATGCATGTGCGGCGCTCCCGGGCAGGGAAAGTCCTCGACTTACGACCGGTTGGGTAGTCCTTGACTTACGACCAGTTTAGTCCTCGACTTACGACCGGTTTAGTCCTCGACTTACGACCGGTTGGGGGTCGCGGCATTAAAAAGGTTGAGAACCACTGCTGTAGAAGCTCTTTAGAGAACATTTGGAATGTTCTCTATCTACATGTACATGACTCCGTTGACAAAGGCAGGATCCCATTGAGCAGAGGCGTCCAGGAGGCAAGGGTCAAAAACAGTCAAGATGTCAGTGACATCTTATTGGTGCCGTCCTTCCAACTTCCTCTTTCTTTGCTCTGTTGTAGCAACAGTTGCTGCTGTCAGTTTCAACAAAAGCCTTCCTCCTTCAAAGTCTAGTGACCCACAGGTCTTCACTGCACTGCGGACAATCAACAACCATTGGGGTTTGCATGGGAAAAAAATATATATTTCTTGAAACTAAGAGCCGCCACAACTGCAACAGTATGGTTGATATCAAGCTATGCTAAAATCTGCCTTGTCATTTCAACCCAAGTTTTCTCTTTGAGCAAAAATGGCTTCTGCGTTTCTACCTCATTCTTGGGTATTTATTTGGATTTTTCTCTTGGCCGTGTTTTTTCGGAATCGCTGGAAATGCCGGAGGGTGTGACTGCTCATCCTGTTTTCTAATCTGCTTCTTTCCTGAAGCCCTTCTGAATGCCCATGCTTCCCATTCCAAAAATGTCCCCCAACGGAGGGCATTCTTTCATGAAATCTTTTCCTGTGATTTGATTGCAGCCCAAGAAACCCTGCAGGCTGCTGGAGAAGCAATGATACAGTAAAAGGCAAGACGTCATAATGAGATAAGCACCAGGATATTGCGTTCCATCAAGAGAATTCCATCCAAAATCTCTTCTCCAAAAGGGGGGGAGGGAGAACCCCAGTCTCTCATCTGACTGGATTAGAACTGTTAGAAAGGAGAGAGAAAAATAGAGGAGGTTGTGCTTCTCTTTTTTGCTGCACAATCCTAAAATAAGAAGGCTGCAAGCCGAAGGGAAAATGGCTTGTGACACAGACGTGTGAAAGAGGGAGAAAGTGAGGTGTGTATATGAGTAAGAATGTTCACAGCTGTGATTTTAGCCATAACGAATAGCCCACCATGGATGCCACCTCCAGAATAACGAACAGCGACAACACAAGGTTGTCCACCTTTACGGGAAGGATAGTTGAAGTTGAATGTTTTATCTTGCTTTCATTGGACTAATTTTTTTTTTTAAAAAAAGATATTGGATGCAGCAGAAACAGCCCAGCAACAGTGCGATCTGTTAGGAGTAGAAAAAAAAAACACCAGACCATTGATATGCAAGTAGCAATGCATCTACAAGCTGGCAAGCTATTTTTAGCTTCAGATATAGCTTAAAATAGCAACAGAGCAGTTCAGTTCCTTTTCCATCACGCTCCCTAAAGTCTACAGATTCAAAGAAAAAGAAAAGAAAAGGAGAAAAACGCCCTGCAATGATCACAGATGGTGCTCAGAAGAATAAAATCAGAATAAAGGTTATGACAGTGTTGGAGTGTCTTTGTGAGAAATGGTACAGTTTGCTTCAGGGAGGGAGGGTGTCTGTGTGCCTGCGTAGGCACAATGACCCACCCACACATGGACATCTGGGGATTTGGGGAGGAGGGTTGCTTTTGATGATGAGCCTTACTAGTTGACCCACCATTTCATTAGCTGATGTAATGATTAAAATGAAGCTGGGTTGGAGGGCATGATTTGGCATTTTAGATATTATAAGTGCAGCAGAAACACACCTTCTCTTGCTTGGAGCCACAGTGCCCCTCTAGAATCAAGAACAGCTGTTTGTTCCTGACCCATAGAATAGTCCAGAACTGTCTCAGCCGGCCAGTGATCAAAGGTTTAGTGATGAAGATACCAGGCTAGGAAGTAAGAGACTGTGAGTTGTAGTCCCGCCTTGGTCATGAAAACCATCTGAGTGACTTTGGACCAATCACCCGGAGACTGTGAGTTCTGGTCTCGCCTGAGGCCTGGAAGTCGGCTGCTGACTTTGGGCCAGTCGTTCTCTCTCAGCCCAACCCACCTCACAGGGTTGTTGTTGTGAGGAAAATAAGAAGAGGAAAGTGCATTGGATATGTTCACTGCCTTGAGTTATTTGTAAAAATGATAAAAGTGGGATACGAATTAATCAATCGATCATTGTGTGGGAAGTCAGCCCTCCCCAGAGAAGGAAATATTAAAAGGGCAGAAAAATATATTTCCTCAAAGGTAGGATCTTAAAGAGGCAGAAAAGCATGCCCAGGTTTTCTTAATAGCCCCAAGTCTCCCTCCCCCAAGCAGAAACCAGCACTATAGAAATGCAGGTGTAAACATCAGGAAGGCTGAAGCTAGAAGCTTAGGAAGACAAAGACTCCTAAAATCTACATACCCCACCCAAACTCTAAGCCAGGGCTTTTCAACCTTTTCATCCATTGTACCACTTTTAGGATATGGCAATATCCGAGTACCACCAGTCGCCTAGCAAGGTGTCAAAAACTTGATGACCAAAAAAAAAAAAAAAGGAAAAAAGTGATAAAGTATACGTAGTCCTCGACTTACAACAGTTTGCTTAGTGACTGTTCGAAGTTACAATGGCACTGAAAAAAGTGCTTCCCAAGCCACAGCCGAGCAAGACACCTGCCTGCCCACCCGGTGGTGCTCTTCCTCCTGTCTGAGGTTTCCATTGTTGTGAGCATTTCTGTTGAGGATTGGCAGCAGGGGTGGGGTGAGGGGGTGTTTGGTTTTTATTCCCCTCCCCCCCCCGTCTGCTGGATGGTTGCAGCAGGTTTTGGTCACTTCACATGACCCTGGGACACTGTGACCGTCATAAATATGAATCAGTTGCCAAGCATCTGAATGTAAATCACAAGACCCTGGAGATGCTGCAACATTCCAGCTGATCGGCGCTTCTTCTGGGCTCAGCAAAAGCACCAGGATCAGTGCCGAGCTCCAGCTGGAGCCTGGCGCTGATCCTGGCGCTTCCGCTGAGCCCTGACAGCCCTGCAGCTCCAGCCATCTCTCGCTCAGGCTTGTGCGGTGCTGCCACCAGTTCAGCTCATTCCCTTCCCCCGCTACCACTTTTGTAGGATGTTCGTGTCCCACCTGCCAGGTGCCAATGTACCATAGGTAGTACCCGTACCACTGGTTGAAAAGCCCTGCTCTAAGACAGGACATAATAGGATTAACGCAGAGATACCAAAGGTCAAGTCAAAGTTCATGCCACAGGAACAACTCCAAACAAAAGGCTCCAGAGGGTATAAAAACCCACTCCCTACATATGCTCAGCCCTTTTTCCCCTCTTTCCTGCCAGAACCATCTTTCTGTCTGGCTCTCCTCTTCAATAAACTGCAACCTTCTTTCTAAAGCAGTCGCCATGTTGTTTATCCCCGGCTTGGACTGAACCATGATTTTCTTCCAACAACTGGTCAGAAATAACTATTGTACGTCCTCTCTCTCTCTTTCACCTCAAACATAGATCCCTAGTTCTCTCCCCCCCACCCCCAAAGACAGGAAATGCAAACTGCCAATCTCTTCTTTGTTTCTTGATGCAGCACTTAAGCTAAGATAGGATGGACCCCCTTTTGCCTTGCATGTCCTGCTTCCAAATAGCAACTGAGAAGCAGCAGAAGTCAGGTAATCCTCCCCCAGCAACACAGAGAGCCCAGCAACCTGATGGAGTGACTCAGGACCACCTTGTGGCTTGTCTGTGGTGGTGGGTCTGGTGATCCTAGAACAGTTCAGCAGAATTTACAGGGAGGGGGAGAGGGAGAGGGAGAGGGAGAGGAGAGAGGGGGAGAGGGAGAGGGAGAGAGAGGGAGGGGGAGAGGGAGAGAGGGAGAGGGGGAGAGGGAGAGGAGAACAAACCTCTATATAAGGCCTGTTTGGGAGGAAAGTGAATCCATTCTGTCCCCACCATGCTATAAATATTATTGTTGCCTTCACAAGAGCAGCCCACTTATGCAACACCCCAAAAGAAAAGAAAAAACCCGAGAGAGAGAGAGAGAACAAAAACAAAATAAAAGCACAGATATGCCTAGCGTTTGCATAAGCAACTTGAAAAAGAACAACTTATGATTTCATTTCAGTAGAAATGCAAGGTGTTTCAATGAGAGAATTAGGAGGATCCATAAGCCCCAGAAGGGAAGAGAGAAGAGGGCACGCTATGCATGGCGATTTATCATGCGTGGAAAACTTTAGCATCTTTCCAGCTCTACCTTCTTATAGCTCTGGATGTTTAAAGCAAGTGACAGGGTTGTTTAATATTCAAGGAGCTGGTCTGGGCAGTTCTTTAAACAGAAGATGCCTTCAGCCAGAGGACTATCAGAAGGACTCGGGGTGACGTGATAGCAGTGTTCCAGTATCTAAGGAGCTGCCACATAGATGAGGGGGTCAATTCATTTTCTATTTTCTAAAGCACCCAAAGGCAGGGAAAAAGCAACGGATGGAAAATAATCAAGGAGAGAGACATCCTAGAAATAAGGAGACATTTCCTGACAGAAAAATTAATCAGTGGAACGACTTGCCTCCAGAAGTTGTGGGTGCTCCATCACTGAAGGTTTTAAAGAAAAAATTGGACAACCGTTTGTCTGAAATGGTATAGGGTTTCCTCGCTAAGCAGGAGGTTAGACTAGAAGACCTCCAAGGTCCCTCCCAACTCTTGTTATTTTTGTTATTCTCTAAACCAGCTACCTGACTATTTTCATCTTTACCCCAAATCTGATTGATTCAAGAGACCCCAAAGCAATTTTGTTAGCTACCTGAAAGGTATGGATTTCCATCTGGTAGCACAGACCCTTCCAAGAAAAACGAAAGAAAAAACAAGTGTAAGACCGGCATAAGACAGGAAGGCAAACCTGACTGTCATAAATACCCCCTTAAGAAGACTATAACACCATTCTCAATTAAACCAGGCAGAAATTTCACGGACAGTCCTATACTTAAAGTCTTTAAGCCAGCCTTTCACTATGGCAACCGCTGGAATCTGTCTGCACACCCACCCACCCACACACTCCCACCCACACATTGCTGTTGAAGAATAAAGGGCTGCCGTGCAAATATTTCTTACTAGGGACGTAGGAAAGGAATGGGGTTCTTGAGCTGAAATTTGGCTTGTGGGCTTCTCAGAAGTATCTAATGGGCTAACAAGAGAATGCTGGACGAGGTGAGATCCAGCAGGACTCTGAGCTTTTTTGTCAGTCTATGTCGTCAGCCTTCAAGAAGGGAGCATTAATTATAAATAAACTACAATTTATTTTTATTCTCAGACCTGCAGCTTGTGGGTTCTGTAGTTTGCAAGAGGCATCAACAATTGTAAGCCTTTACAGCTGGCTGAGACAATGTCTCAAAGCTTTCCTTTTATCGTCCCAAATTAGGACAAATATAGTATCAAAAAAGTCAGTTTCTGGCAATAATAATAATACAGTACAGGTAGTCCTTGACGTATGACCACAACCAAGCCCAAACTTTAAGCAAGACAGTTGTTAAGTGAGTTTTTCTCCATGTTATGACCTTTGTTGCCACAGTTGTTAAATGAACCACTGCAGTTGCTAAGTTAGCAACACGGTTGTTAAGTGAATCTGGCTTCCCCATTGACTTTGCTTGTCAGAAGTTTGCAAAAGATGATCACATGACCCTGGGACACTGCAACCGTCATAAATACGTGCCAGTTGCCAAGCACTATAGTTTGATCACTTCTCCATGGAGATACAGCAATGGTTGTAAGTGTGAAAAAGGGTCATAAGTCACTATTTTTAGTGCCGTTAACTTCGAACAGTCACTAAAGAAATGGTTGTAAGTTAAGGACTATTTTTAAACCACTAAAAATATCTTTATTTCATGCAATCAGGGGACTGATAGAGTTGGGAGGGGCCATTTGGTCCACTTTCTCTTCATTACAAAAATCCATTTCAGCTAACTGTACTTTGGTAGCGGTTTGCCCACAACCAATGTAAAATAAACAAATCAGATTAAAAGATTTAAATACGGGAAGACAGTTGGACTCCAGCATCATATAGATCAGTGATGGCGAACCTTTTGGAGACTGAGTGCCCAAACTGCAACCCAAAACCCACTTATGCATCGTCAAGTGCCAGGTGGGCGTGGCCCATTGGGTGGGCGTGGCTGCGGTGGTAATGACAGACTGGTTGGGACTAAAAAGTTCAATCAATTTCAACTTTGCAAGTTCTTTTTTTTCCCCGCGAGAAGTTGAAATTGACTGATTGAACCTTTTTTTTTTTTTGCACATGGTGGCGGAGGCCTAAAGCAAAACCCAGCTGAAGGCCTAGGACTGGGGTGACGGCACGCGTGCCCACAGAGAGGGCTCTGAGTGCCACCTCTGGCACCCGTGCCATAGGTTCGCCACCACTGATATAGATGCTTCCTAAGAAATGAATGAACGAATGCTTTAGAGCTATGCCAGACTAGGATGTTTTGAAACAGAAGCATGCAAGCAATCACAATCAAATCACACAGGATAGCAATCTCATCTTTTCCACCTTGGAGGATTTGTACTAATTTGGGTGGACATGTTTTATGGGCAGGAAAAGGACAGACCAAAACAGCTGGAAGCCAAAGGAGAGTCACTACTAGAAAATGATCTGATCTGAACTCCCCTCCTTAAAATTCTGTGAACAAACATGATGATGGCCCGCAGAAAGCCTTATCTTAAAGCACCTTTTGTGTAAAATCAGTCTGTGTTCTAAGAATGCATTAACTTCAAGCAGCAGTTTTCAAAGGCAGAGGATACTTTCTGCTGGAAAGATTTCCACTTGTGCAAAAATCTACCCTGGGTGTTTGGAAAAATAGCCATTACAAGGTGCGCCTCTCCTTAACAAGCTGTTTCCCCACCTACCTATAAGCAAATAGGTGTAGTGACTTAGCACTCAGGAACAGGATGTTTAACTTTCTCTTTTCATACCTATTCCCTGATCTAAATAAATCTGCTCTGCAAACTAGAATAAACTCCTTCAGTTAAAACTAAATGCAATAATAATAATAATAAAAACAACAACAGTGTGGCTGTTTTGTTCTTTCACCATTTATGTCTAAATGATGCCCATCTGGCTGTATGTACGAGAACAAGCTCAGAATAAGAAGTATGCAGGTAGTCCTCGACTTACGACCACAATTGAGCCCAAAATTTCTGTTGTTAAGTGAGACATTTGTCAAGTGAGTTTTGCTCCATTTTATGACCTTTCTTGCCACAGTTGTTAAGCGAATCACAGCAGTTGATAAGTTAGTAACCCAGTTGTTAAGTGAATCTGACTTCCCCATTGGCTTTTGCTTGTCAGAAAGTCACAAAAGATGATCACATGATCCTGGGACACCACAAAGGTCATAACAATGAACCAGTTGCCTAGCACCTGAATTTTGATCACATGGGGATGCTGTAAAAGGTCGTAACTATGAAAAACGATCATAAGTTCCATTTTTCATGCTGTTGTAACTTTGAACGGTCACTAAATGAACTGTTGTAAGCCGAAGATTGCCTGTTTGCTTGTGTCTACAGGTAGTCCTCAATTTACAATTCGTTCAGCAACTGTTCGAAGTTACAACGGCATTGAAAAAAGTGACTTATGACCGTTTTTCACACTTATGACCGTTGCAGCATCCCCATAGTCATGTGATCAAAATTCAGACGCTTGGCAACTGGCTCGTATTTATGACAGTCATAGTGTCCCAGGGGTCATGTGATCACCTTTTGCGATCTTCTGACAAGCAAAGTCAATTGGGAAAGTCAGATTCACTTAACAACCATGTTATTAACCTAACAACAGCAGTGATTCACTTAAGAACTGTGGCAAGAAAGGTTGTAAAATGAGGCAAAACTCATTTAATAACTATCTCTCTTAGAACAGAAATTTTGGGCTCAGTTTTGATCATAAGTCAAGGACTACCTATAGATAACAAAAAGGGATTTTCTGCTCCAGAAGATGTTTTATAGATTGTTGTTTCTTAATATAAAACAATGGCAAATAAATAACAAGTGACTATGTCAGGAAAAATATGTCTTTTGTTACATTTACAGTCCTTCCTTCCTTCAGTCTTCCCCCATTCTCTCCCTGTCAGAGTGTGTGTCTGTGTGTGTGTGTGTGTGTTTGTCCAAAAACTCCACTGAGAAATTACAAAGCCAATTTTGCAGTTTTGGATTTCAGAAAAAAATATTGTAATCTCTTTTTTTTTAAATGCTGGTCTTCTTCTCTTTTTAAATATAGCACCTTTCCCCCAGTATGGAATCCTTCACATAATTTAGTTTCCTTAATTCCAGAGAGGAAAGACAGATTTGGGAGTTGGACTCCAACCACTTGAAGGAAAGCTGATACAGAAACTGAATCTATCTGGCCACCTGTATCAGAAGAGAGATCCTTCCCTTCAATGGCATTATAGGTAGTCCTTGAGTTATGACCACAACTGAGCCTCAAATTTCCGTTGCTAAATGAGGCAGTTGCTGACTGAGGTGTGCCTCATTCTACAACCTTTTTACCACAGTTGTAAAACAAATCACTGCAGTTGTTAAGTGAATCTAACATTTGTTAAGCGAATCTGGCTTCTTCCCCAATGAATTTGCTTGTCATAAATACACACCGGTTGCCAAGTGTCCGAATTTTAATCATGTGACCATAGGGATGCTGCAAGAGTCGCAAATGTGAAACCAGTCATAAGTCACTTTTTTCAGTGTTGTTGTAACTTTGAACAGTCAGTAAATGAATGGCTGTATGTTGAGAATTACCTGTTCAGTAATGCAAATTGAGACCTGGGGCCTTCAGTTGGGTTAAGTTTCCTCCTGAGGAAAAATATTTTACATAGACAAAAAAATGGCCTCTCTTAATAGTCATATGATACAAAGAAGCACCCTCATATTATTTTACAAATGAAGGAAGACAAACAATGCACATATTGTATTCTTCCTGGGATGTACACAACTAGCACAAATAAGCTCATTTCGAGCTAGAGAGCAGAGGTTTACAACTTCTTCAGGCTGCAGAAACTGTTTGAAAAAGAAAGTCCTAGAAATCCTAAACATCAGTTGAGAAGCTCTACTCCTTATGTGGAGTCTATTAAAAAAAAGCAGCTATGGATGCCCCCAAGAACAATGCTGAGGTTGGAAGAGATAACTCAGTGTATTTCAAGGTTTCCCCCTCAACTTTAGTGGAAAGGTCTTTTTTCCCTCTAGTCCAGGAGTCTTCAAACTTGGCAACTTTAGGATTTGTGGACTTCAACTGCCAGAATTCCCCAACCAGCATGGCTAGCTGAGGAATTCTGGGAGTTGAAGTCCACCAGTCTTAAAGTTGCCAAGTTTGGAGACCTCTAGTCCCTTCGAATTAAACCAACTTTGGCTTATTCAATAAATCATGGTATAGTATAGAAGAAGAAGAAGAAGGAGGAGGAGGAGGAGGAGGAGGAGGAGGAGGAGGAGGAGGAGGAGGAAGAAGAAGAAGAAGAAGAAGAANTGGGCTCAGTTTTGATCATAAGTCAAGGACTACCTATAGATAACAAAAAGGGATTTTCTGCTCCAGAAGATGTTTTATAGATTGTTGTTTCTTAATATAAAACAATGGCAAATAAATAACAAGTGACTATGTCAGGAAAAATATGTCTTTTGTTACATTTACAGTCCTTCCTTCCTTCAGTCTTCCCCCATTCTCTCCCCGTCAGAGTGTGTGTCTGTGTGTGTGTGTGTGTGTTTGTCCAAAAACTCCACTGAGAAATTACAAAGCCAATTTTGCAGTTTTGGATTTCAGAAAAAAAATATTGTAATCTCTTTTTTTAAAATGCTGGTCTTCTTCTCTTTTTAAATATAGCACCTTTCCCCCAGTGTGGAATCCTTCACATAATTTAGTTTCCTTAATTCCAAAGAGGAAAGACAGATTTGGGAGTTGGACTCCAACCACTTGAAGGAAAGCTGATACAGAAACTGAATCTATCTGGCCACCTGTATCAGAAGAGAGATCCTTCCCTTCAATGGCATTATAGGTAGTCCTTGAGTTATGACCACAACTGAGCCTCAAATTTCCGTTGCTAAATGAGGCAGTTGCTGACTGAGGTGTGCCTCATTCTACAACCTTTTTGCCACAGTTGTAAAACAAATCACTGCAATTGTTAAGTGAATCTAGCATTTGTTAAGCGAATCTGGCTTCTTCCCCAATGAATTTGCTTGTCATAAATACACACCAGTTGCCAAGTGTCCGAATTTTAATCATGTGACCATAGGGATGCTGCAAGAGTCGCAAATGTGAAACCAGTCATAAGTCACTTTTTTCAGTGTTGTTGTAACTTTGAACAGTCAGTAAATGAATGGCTGTATGTTGAGAATTACCTGTTCAGTAATGCAAATTGAGACCCGGGGCCTTCAGTTGGGTTAAGTTTCCTCCTGAGGAAAAAGATTTTACATAGACAAAAAAATGGCCTCTCTTAATAGTCATATGATACAAAGAAGCACCCTCATATTATTTTACAAATGAAGGAAGACAAACAATGCACATATTGTATTCTTCCTGGGATGTACACAACTAGTACAAATAAGCTCATTTCGAGCTAGAGAGCAGAGGTTTACAACTTCTTCAGGCTGCAGAAACTGTTTGAAAAAGAAAGTCCTAGAAATCCTAAACATCAGTTGAGAAGCTCTACTCCTTATGTGGAGTTATTAAAGAAAGCAGCTATGGATGCCCCCAAGAACAATGCTGAGGTTGGAAGAGATAACTCAGTGTATTTCAAGGTTTCCCCCTCAACTTTAGTGGAAAGGTCTTTTTTTCCCTCTAGTCCAGGAGTCTTCAAACTTGGCAACTTTAGGATTCGTGGACTTCAACTGCCAGAATTCCCCAACCAGCATGGCTAGCTGAGGAATTCTGGGAGTTGAAGTCCACCAGTCTTAAAGTTGCCAAGTTTGGAGACCTCTAGTCCCTTGGAATTAAACCCAGTTTGGCTTATTCAATAAATCATGGTATAGAAGAGACCTCTAGTCCCTTGGAATTAAACCCACTTTGGCTTATTCAATAAATCATGGTGAAGAAGAAGAAGAAGAAGAAGAAGAAGAAGAAGAAGAAGAAGAAGAAGAAGAAGAAGAAGGAGGAGGAGGAGGAGGAGGAGGAGGAGGAGGAGGAGGAGGAGGAGGAGGAGGCGGCTCCATCAATTAATCAGTACTCATACCAGGATATTTTATGCAGACCTCATCGTCTCCTATTCTATGAAGTGTGAATTCCAGATTGCCTGGATTATGAAGCTCCAGGCTTTGGCCCAAGGTCCAATTGTAACTGCACCCTTAATTTAATGTGTTGAAGATGAAATTTGTGACATTTACAACTCTGTCCCCAAAAAGAGGATGAGAACTATAGTCTCAGGAGAAATAACTATTAGCCTTCTCGACATTGGCTTTTTGAGATGAATTTGCCATGAATTAAGGGTGTGGCTAATCTTCCACATTATATTTATGAGTGGTCCTTCCTTCCTTTGCCCATTCCCATTTGGCATTTTCTGTAGAGTTCCATGGAATGACTATTTGTATCAACATTCAAAATATCATTAAATGTTGCTAAAACGTACTTCACGACACAAAAAATTAGCAGTTATATCCTCCAGTGTTTCATACAGTAATCAAATTGTCAAAAATATGGTTTTATTCATGCAACCGTCAAGCTGACAAGATTATGGAGATGAGAAGAGAGGAAAGTATTCAGATAGATTAAGAAGTTAGTTTTAGCAGCAAAAAGCAAGATACTATTTTTATTTAATCTTTTTTTACTTATTGTATATACCGTAGCTATGGTTATTGCAGGATCCATTAGTCTAACACAGGGGTCTTCAGACTTGGCCCTTTTATGCTCGTGGACTTCAACTACCAGAATTCCTCAGCCAGGCAGTGCCTGGCTGAGGAATTCTGGTAGTTGAAGTCCACAAGTCATAAAAGGGCCAAGTTTGAAGACCCCTGGTCTAACACACCTTACCTCAATCTGGCACCTTCCAGATGTTGTTGATTACAACTCCCCAAAGCTAATGGTTCATCAGATGAAATAATTGTTGAACTTTCTACTGTTGCATGTTACCCCAATCTTTCCAATTTACCTAACTACATTACATGGATATGCAACCATTTCTTGAGCTGGGGCAGCACTATAACTCTTAGTAAATGTCTATGGAGATTCCTTGTTTTTGCTTGAAGACATTTCTCTTCTTATCCAAAAAGCTTCTTCAGTTCTGACTGAATGGTGGAGAATGGATGGGTTTATATTGCTTGCAGTCATCTTGCTAGCATTCTCTCTGAGAGTTGTTGAGACCACTTGGAGGTTTATCTGTGCCCTCAGGGTCTCCTGAATAGTGCAAATGGGTGTGGAACCTTCCTGGAACTGCTGAAAGGACTGTTTGTAAACAGGAGATAGGTGAATGTCTATGGAGACTCTCAGTCATCCAGGTCATAGTTATCCCAAAGGTGCTTTTTCATGAGGCAACTGGACTTTCTTGTTCTTCTTTGAAGATGTTTCACTTCTCATCTCATCCAAGAAGCTTCTTGGATGAGAAGTGAAATGTCTTCAAAGAAGAACAAGAAAGTCCAGTTGCCTTGTGAAAAAGCATCTTTGGGGTAACAGGAGATAGGTGGTGTCATATTCCCAGATCTGGCCGAGGGACTGTTGCCCAAGACTGCTTAATGAAAGTCATGGTGGACTAGAGTTCTAAATCCAGATCTTCACAGTTTTGATCCAATATAACACCCGAGTCTCTGGGCAAGTAAAGAAATAGTTTAATTCAAACTGTAAAATATGTGAATAATGGTCTCATATGGAGAACATACAAAATGTGGACAAAGAAATCAACCATGCTATCAACTGAATACAATTTTTTTTCACTACATCCGAAGTTAGGAAAGGAAGTGCAGGATAGGCTATATGATTCTGTCTTCTGAACTTTGTTTCCCAGTAGTTGACCTTCTCTTTTACTGTTAGAACTGGTTTAAATCTTTGGGCAGTTTGTACATTTTTTTAAAGTTCCTGAACGTATTTAAATCTAAAATTTTGCAGATACGAAGTTCCTTCAAAGATATCCATAACTACCTTTCATTTCCATATTCTGGAGACTTTCAAGAAGAGATTGGACAGCCATTTATCTAAAATGGTATAGGGTCTCCAGCTTGAGCAGAGGATTGGATGAGATGACCTCCAAGGTCCCTTCCAACTCTGTTATTCTATGATACGTCTATTATTTCTTTTAGAGTGAATAGCCACTGTGCAAACTCTGTACCCAAGTTTGTTAACTGTGGTTCAACATTTATACAAGGAATGAAAGAATGAACCGTAATTCTTAAGAATAAGTCAATAAGCTCAACATTAGACCACAAGCTAAGATTGGTGTGTTATGTTCTCCCATTCATTGCCAGATGTTCTGTCCTTCTGATAACAGCCAAAAGAATTATCTTTTATGTGGCAACTATCAGTAGTAAATCTCCTATGATAATATTACCAGATCTTTGTGAACTAACCTTAAGTTAACAGGCACTTTCTCCTAAGTAGAAGACTATCCATTAAAAGCTAATTTCTGTAATTATTGACTGAAAACATTTACCACATACAAGATAGTTTGTGCATGAAATATATTTACTGGCTGTGTTCAGTTCTATTAATCTGGGTTGGACAGTTGTAGAACTGTTGAACACGGAGACAAAATGAAGTTATTTCCAACTTTTGATATCCTCACCATCAAAAATACAGAAACCACTGTCTTGCCAACATTACCAAATGAACAGTAAGTCTCTTTGCTTTTCTTGCCAGTTCAGACCCAGGGAGTTATATATAAAAGTAACCAAATTTTAGGCTGCTACTTTTGGTTCCTTCGCTATACTAATGTGACTTTAAGATGTGTGGACTTTAACTCACAGAATTTCCCAGCCAGCCATATTGCCTATGTCGTATCGGCCTGGATGCCATGGATCTCAGTGAGTGGAATTCGTCTTTCAAGGTTTTTGATGGATATGTTTTGACTGGTGCAAGATTTCTCCAAGTCCTCCAACTGGAGTTTCTTCTTGAATTCTGGTATACTCATTTAATATTTCCATACAAAGGAGGGCATAGGAAATTTATGAGTCTTCTCTGCTGGGTTCACACATTATGCTTGCCAAATCAAGCTGGTATGTTGGGTTTTGCTTAGTGTGAGCTTAAGCACTATAATTCGTAAGTCAAGATTTATGTTTTAGTAGCCATATCATTAGCAATAGGATTTAGACTTATATACCACCCTATAGTGCTTTACAGCACTTTCTGGACAGTTTACATTGCAGAAGCCTTATTAGCATATTGCTCCCAAAATCTGGCTCCTTGTTTTACCAACCCTGGAAGGATGGAAGGATGAGTCAACCTTGAGCCCCATCAGGAGTTGTAGTCCGAATTTGCCTGCAATGCTGCACTTAAGTATTGCGTCACCTGGGCTCATAGTACATGTGAACCTGCAAATATGACTTGCTCAACAAGCTAATCCAACCCTGGATTAAGGTAACATGTGAATCCAGCCTTTAATTGCTTATGTGGTGAATCCTACCTTCACTATTCATTACCTAGTTGAATGTTCTTTCCTTTGATGGAGATGACATGGCAAATAAAGAAGAGGGAAATTGAACACTCTTTTGGTCTTGTTCTACCCAATCAAAACTCAAAATACAGGGGACAGAAGAAGTTTAAATCCCTGATTTGTGTGTGTGTGTGTCTTAGTAACTACAAGCGTTGACTCCAGTGAAATTTTACAGTTAAGGAAAATAAGACCAGGCCTAGACATTGTGAGCCACCAATGTTTATTTGATGATAATCTTATAACCATTCGAGCTAATGTAACTTGGGGAGGAGATGACACTTCTGGTTTATTTTTTCCTTCGGCTCTAAGAATATCCAGTGTCTGTCAAGTTCTGCTGCTTTTTTTTTTTTTAAAGGTTGCAATTAGGAGAAAGAAATATCGTGTTAAGAGTTTGCTTGTTTTTGTCATAACAGCAAGTTAAATAAATCCTTATTTCCTTTTGGTATGTTATTGCTTATTTGTTAATAGGTGTCAATAGCCAGGCAGCAAGTGGAGCAGCTGCAATTAATAACAAATGGCCTATTTGAATCCCAGAATTTGGCTTCACAATCATGCTTCTTGTTTTGTGTTGGAGCTTGTGTCCCAGTATGCAACAGGATTAGGCAGGGAAGAGAGCAACAAGAATCAGAGATGGATGATGAGATATAAAGAGACTTAAGTCCATTCGTGTTCTCTGGAACTTAAGCATTGATGAACTTAAGTAGGTCTCTAACCACCAATGACAAGTAAAGACATCATGAAATTTAACATCTCAGCTTTCCTTCTGGTGATCTAAATAGAGGTAGTCCTTGACTTGCAATAGTTGACTTAGTGATTGTTTGAAATTACAGTGGCACTGAAAGAAGTGACTTATGACCGTTGTGGCATCTCCATTATCACATGATCAGAATTCAGATGCTTGGAAACTGACTCATATTTATGACAGTTATACAGTCCCGGGTTCATGTGATTACCTTTTGTGACCTCCTGGCAAGCAAAGTCAATGGGGAAGCCAGATTCAGTTAACAACCATATTAGTATCTTAACAACCGCAATGATTCACTTAACAACTGTGGCAGGAAAGGTTGTAAAATGGGGCAAAGCTCACTTGACAAATGCCTCACTTAGCAACAGAAATTTTGGGCTCAATTGTGGTCGTAGGTCAAAGGCTACCTATAACCCTGTTAGCCTCAGACTGTTCCCCCAGGATTTAAGAGGTGGGGGGAATGAATTCTGCTACTATTACTGGTTTATAATTAATATAGATAGTCTTCAACCTATGACAATTGAACCCAAAATTTCCATTGTTAAACAAGACAGTTATGTGAGTTTTGCCCCATTTTACGACCTTTCTTGCCACAGATGTTAAGTGAATTACTACGGTTGTTAAATTAGTAATACAATTGTTAAGTGAATCTGCCAGATTCACTTAACAACTGTATTACTAACTTAACTGTAGTGATTCACTTACATCTGTGGCAAGAAAGGTGGTCACATGTCCCCAGGACACTGCACTGGTAATAAATATGAGCCAGTTGCTCATATTGTAATAAATTGCCAAGAATTCAAATTCTGATCACACGATCATGGCGATGCTCAATGGTCGTTAACTGTAAAAAACAGTCATATGTCACTCTTTTTCAACATCCTTGTGACTTCAAACGGTCACTAAATGAATGATTGTAAGCCAAGGGCTACCTGTAGTTTATCTTTGGGCTTCGGGGTGGAGATGGTATTATGTTTGAGTGGGGAGGGTTGTTTGTTTTGAAATCTTGCAAGCCACCCAGAGTCCCTTGCATGAAAGGGACAGCTGTGATGGAATGTAGTCTGGATTCCCAAGAGGGAGGGGTACATTCCAGAGGACCAAGAGAAAATTCAGTTCAGATAGTTTGTGTGAGAGACAGAGGGTGAAGACAGGCCCTCCCTAATGGTTCTCAGAGCACATGTTTTATGGAGATTGTCGTTTGCTTCAGTTTGGCAAGATTCTGTCTGTAGGTGTCGAACAATAAAGAAATCTGCTTGGAAGAATCACTCTATGTCTTTCTTGGGTTTTCTTGAGCCTGGCAGGAGGTTATATAAATAATGTAGCATTTATTTGTATCATTTTATTTATTTATAAGTATAACTCACATTACTATTTAGTCTCTTTATCCCAGACTTCTTTCCACATCCTTTTGTTAGATTTTTATGCCACTTTTACTACTTTATAAATAACTCAAGGTGACAAATCCAGTTTTGGTTGCCATGATATAAAAAAAGATGCTGAGACTCTAGAAAGAATGCAGAGAAAAGAAACAAAGTTGATTAGGGGACTGGAGGCTAAAACATATGAAGAACGGTTGCAGGAATTGTGCATGTCTAGATTAATGAAAAGAAGGACTAGCAGTGTTCCAACTGAGGAGCTGCCACAAAGAAGAGGGGGTCAACCTATTCCCTAAAGTGCCTTAAGGCAGGACAAGAAGCAATGGATGGAAACTAATCAAGGACAGAAGCAACCTAGAACTAAGGAGGAATTTCCCGATGCTGAAAACAATTAATCAGTGGAACGACTTGCCTCCAGAAGTTGTGGGTGCTCCATCACTAGAGGTTGTTAAGAAGAGATTGGACAGCCATTTGTTTGAAATGATATTGGGTTTCCTGCTTGAGCAGGGGGTTGGACTAGAAGACCTCCAACCCTGTTATTTTATTCTATTAAATATAAATAATACTCTTTCCTCTTGCTGTTTTCCCCATAACATGTTGTGTCTCTTATATTCTTGCATCTTCCCCCACCATCATCTCTGTTCCAGTCTATTGGATGGAGATCTGGGCTGCATTCATGCAACATGGATCCTGAATTAACTCATTCTCTGACTTCGGAAAAGACCCTCAGTCATAAACACACCAAACCAGTTCAGTACACATCAGAGGCTAAGCTACACCTAAACCAAGGGTGTCAAACTGCCAGCCGGCGGGTCGGATGCAACATAGCGAAATCGCACCCACCCCATTGCCAGCAATGGTAAAAAAAGTCACGATACGTCGCAACACGTCACGTGACATTACGAATTTGACACCCCTGACCTAAACCAAATCTAGATAACTCTATTCAATAGGATGTGTTGCAAATGCAGCCGAAAAATCTGGCAAAACCCTCGTAAATCTGGCAGTCAGATTGTCCATGGAGCACTGCAAAAGGCTGTACATGTGGACCAGTTGCCAAGTGCCCAAGCTGTGATCATGTGACCACAGGAGACATGACGTTGGAACTTCAAAGCCAAGTCATAAGTCCCTTTTCGAGGGTCTGTTGTAACTTCAAATGGTCTCTAACTGAGTGTAAGTTGAACAACTGTTGTGAAGAATTCATGTAGCTCAGAATCGAATAATGCAATTCTTGGTGTTCTTTGAAGTAGTAGTAGTAGTAGTAGAAGTAGTAGTAATAATAATAATAATAATAGTAGTAGTAGTAGTAGTAGTAGTAGTAAAGTTGGAGGTCATCTAGTCCAACCCCCTGCTCAGGCAGGAAACCCTATACCATTTCGGACAAATGGCTGTCCAGTTTCTTCTTAAAAACTTCCAGTGTTGGCGCATTCACCGCTTCTGGAGGCGGGTTGTTCCACTGGTTAATTGTTTTAACTGTCAGGAAGTTTCTCCTTAGTTCTAGATTGCTTCTCTCCTTGATTAGTTTCCATCCGTTGCTTCTTCTCCTGCCTTCAGGCGCTTTGGAGAATAGCTTGACTCCCTCTTCTTTATTCCAGTCCCTGAGGTACTGGAATATTGGCTATCATGTCTCCCCTCGTCCTTCTCTTCATTAAACTAAACATACCCAATTCCAGCAACTGTTCCTGTTCTATGTTTTAGCCTCCAGTTCCCTAATCATCTTTGTTGCTCTTCTCTGTACTCTTTCTAGAGTCTCAACATCTTTTTTACATTGTGGTGATACATTTACAGTATTCCAAGTGTGGCCTTACCAAGGCATTGTAAAGTGGTATTAACACTTCACGTGATCTTGGATTGTCTTCCTGCAGACCCTTCATCTACCAGGCTAAGTAACATCCTGGGTGCCAGGGCGAGTGAAGTTTGCTTGCTGTCTACATGTGGTGGTTTATCCTGCCAGTCTTAGCTGCTTCTTCTTTGAGAGTTCTTTGATTACAGTATTGTTTTGTCCCAGGTTGTTTATTTAGCACTGTTTCCAGCTAATCTGGGTGTTTCCAATGGCTGGTAACAACCAAGCTCAGAACACCGTGAACCCACCAGCTGTTCCTTGATAAGCTACTTCAGATACCCAGCCTAACCACACTTACTGTCAGGGAAGATTTATGGCTCCAGAAGGCAAATCAATTTGAAAAAAATAAATCGTGATTCTTTTTTGAGGGCATTGTGATGAAGGAAACCTTGGAAACTTAATGCTCTTTTGCAAGGGACCTTTATCCATATTTACACAACTAGTTTTTGCTTCCCCAAAGATACTCTTGCCTCCGTATGCAAAGTCAGGGGTGTCAAACTCAATTTCATTGAGGGCCGCATCAGCATTGCAGTTGCCCTTGGGGGGCCGGGTGGGTGTGGCCAGGGTGGGTGCAGCCTACTGGGGGGCGTGGAGGGAGTGGGTGTGGCCTACTGGGTGGGCATGGCCAGCTCTACATTGTTCGCGTCAAGGGTGCCTGTGGGGGCCTGGGCAGGAGTGGGACAGATCTGAGGGTCTCTGGCAGAAGGGGGTGGGACCAGGGCAAGTATCAAGGCATGGTCCATTGGAGGAGCCTCACTGTTCTTCTCAGGCCATGCTGGGGGGGGCTGGATGGTGGTGCAGGCTGCCCGGAGCCCTGGGCAGCAGAGGTCAAACGCCCAGCCTGGCCCTCGAGCACCCATGGCACCAAACTCAGCCCCACTTCCCCAAGGGGGTGCCCAGCTGCACTTACCTCCTCCTCAAGGCTGCTGCTGCTGTGTTTGCTCTCCTTAGCCAGGTTGTTCATGATGGGTATCAGGGCAAAGTCAGAGGGAGACTGAATGCGTTTCAGCACAGATGGCCACCACAAAATTGTACATTGGCTCCTGGCCGGCCAGCCTGGGCCAGGGCCAAGGCAGTGGGGGCCGTTCCCTCACTGTTTCCAGGATGGCTTCGCGGGCCACATGAAACCACTTCGCGGACCACATCCGGCCCCCGGGCCCTGTGTTTGACATGTCTGGCCTACGTCTTCCTGTCCGCTCAAGGGAGCTTTCTGAACCTATCTGGCTGACCAGTTTTCTAAACCACAGTTTCTTCTCTTTACCCATTTATTTCGTTCACACAAAAATGGGCACTCAGTACAGCTAGCTAGTTGGTTGATGGAGGTGTAGGAAAAAGCCAGCTTAGATACAAGCACCTTCAGTTTCCTGCTATAAAGCAAGGAGGATATAGATTATAGAAGCAGGCATTTAATTATAACTCGCCTAATTGCTTACCTGCAGGATACGCACAGATTAATGAATAAAACCTTTGCAGTATTACTCTGTGCAGGATCTGCACCAAGTAATTAATAAAACCTTTGCACTATTATTCTGCACACATCCCAGATCCTGGTTCCTCTTTTGCAAAAAGAGGATTTTTTTTTTTATTATTATTATTCTCTCTCCTTTCTTTTAGAGACGCAGGGAAGAGCTTTCCGATTTTTCTGGAGCAATTCACCCACCCTAATTACACAAAGCTGGGAGACTTTGGACTACGCCCTGCCAGACTCAGCTGGAGAAGAAATCCTCGCTCTTTACGAGTTATCCCAGCAGTGAGAAACGCGCGTCCTCTCTCTCCCCCCCCCTCCTCCTCCTCGTCTCTCTTTAATGTCTTTGACGTCAGAGCCGCGAAACCATAGCAACTGTCCATCACGTTGGACGAGCACACGAGGGAAGTGGGAGAAAGAAGGGATCTAGTTCAAGCGAGGCTCCGGAGCGCTCCAAAGGCACAATGGACGCATTTGTGTTGTGACATTCCGAGCCAGAAGCCTGGTTGCAAAACGCGCGCGGCGGAAGGAGGCACGGACGGCGCCGGGGAGAAATCGCAAGTAGCGTGTTGGGTGCGCGGAGCTCTCGGTCGTGAGAAAGAGGCGCGCGCGGCACTTCTCAAGGCAACCCGGGTCGGCGTCGCTCCGTTTTGCAAGCCAGGGGCGTCCTTTTCCTCGCTCCCGGGAAAAAAAATCCACCCACGTTGCAGCCAGATC
>NW_015390319.1:8258-27919 GCF_001527695.2 Protobothrops mucrosquamatus | reverse complement strand
TTTTTTTTTTTTTTTCCCTGGTGGGAAACCCCCAGATCCCTGATCTGTTCGCGTCTTGACCGCGCGGTGGTTTCAGGCTGCCTGGCGCGAAAGCTGGGCGGAGAGGCGTGCAGCCAGCCAAGCGGCTTGCGGGGCGCTTTTGGTGGGGGGGGGGAGTGGAGGGTGGTGGAGGGGGGGGGCGCCCCGATCGCCGCGTCCCTCCCGCCTCGACCGGACTTTCTCCGCAGCCGGCGGCGTTTCGCGGAAATCCCAGGGGCGGATCGGAGAGGGCGGGTGGGCGTGGCGACGGCTCTCTTGCCGCAAGGGAGGGTTGACCCGGCCCTCCCTCCCTCCTCCAGCGGGGCACCTGTTTCAAATTGCGGGTTGGGGAGTCCCGGGACCCCAGCCTATTTTGCGGTTCCCGGGTTTTGAATTGTACCGGGAGGAGGAGGAGGAGGAAGAGGCAGATCCCCCTCGCTTGATAAGTTCCCACTACAAGTGATTGGGATCTCTCCCAGGTCAGAAATCGGCCAGGTTTCAGACGTTGAGGTCCTGCCTCTCTTCCCCCCCCCATTTATTTATTTACTTATTATTATTATTATTATTATTATTATTATTATTATTATTATTATTATTATTATTATTATTATTATTATTATTATTTTATTATTATTATTATTATTATTATTATTATTATTATTATTATTATTATTATTATTATTAAATTATTCCATGCTCGCCTAATTTCTCTGCTCTGCAACTTGTCCGGCGTGTCTTGAACACGCTTGTTCGATGCACAGCATTGCTTTCCGTCCGTCTGGGGCATTCCGGGATCTAGGTGGTAAATCTGGGAAAGGCTCGCTCAGGCTGGATCGGAGAAAGAGGGAGAATCCAAGCAAACAGGTGCCTGCCTGCCTGCCTGCCTGCCTGCAAGTTGGGGCGGCGTAGCGCACAAAATCAGGGTGGGACGTTTTGTCCGCATTCACCACGTTCTGGAATTCTCTCCCTTCCCCAATGTACAATCTTTTCTCTCTTTCTCAAACCCGGAGAATGTAAGCTAATAGTTTCTGGGCCGTCTGTTTGGTTGCATCGCAGGTGGCTCTTAGGCTAGCTGTAGAATTGATCCGGTGGGTGGGCTGCGAACATTTTGTGGCAATCGGACCTGTTAAAATGAAATGACAGTACACAGCAATTTGCAAGCCCTGTTTGTGGCACTTTGACACTAGTTCTCCCAATATTTTGCGTTTTGCATTCTGTCATTTTCGGTACTAGAGTGATTTAAAAGGTTCGCTACCTGGAAGGAGAATCTTGTTAGCATCCAGGAACATTAGACCCCAAACTCTTGTACTCTAATATCTATTTTTATTTGTTTATCCCCCTGTTTTAGGACTTAGTTCAGGTGTGAAAATTATTGCAAATACCATTTGCATCAGCTGTGTGTTGGCTTCTAAGGAAGGCAATTCATTTTGCATATGGATTCTACTGAATGGATGGATTTGTTGCCCACGGATGGATAAGCAAATAGTCCCAACCCAACAGTCCTGTTTTCCAAAATGTTGAGATGTTTGCAGACAATATGGTGCCATTCTCACCACTTCTGGCAGGAATGATGCAGCAAAAAGCGCTGTGCAGTATAGTCTATCAAGTTACTCCTAGCGTGAGAGCAGCCATTTCTACCATATTGGTTCCAGAGAATATGGAATGCAAGCTAGATAGAGTTTATTAAGTCTTAATTGAAGCTTTGCTAGTAAAGAGATTAGTCTTCCTGGTCGAATACAGTGTAATGATAGAAGAAAAGCAAGGAGAAAACTCTTACTATTGTATATTAAAAATGTTAACGGATCAAGGCCTTCCCAGGTAATTCTTGTTTTATGCAAGAAGCAGGTAGTGTTTGTGGACCCTCAAAGCATATTTCAGGGAGTTTCAGGAAATAGCATTTATTTATCTTGCTTAATTTATTTCAAAACAGTACCTGAGTCAGATCCCTTATATGAGCCAATTCACCTTATCTATAAAGTTGTCAATCCTTCTTTGTTAAATATGGATCCTGATTGTTTATCAGTTTTCCCATTTTTCTTCTTCTTAGAAAACAGTCATATAAAAGATCTATGATGCATTTTGGATGTTGCAACTGATTTTGATGCATCAAGACCAAACCTCTTATAAGATTGAACAGAATATGTTTAGCTCTATGGTGGTTTTTTTTTAAGCATTCGACTGTAGCATGTAGACAAATTTAAAACATTTTCTGCCATATTTCATGGAGCAATACAGTGGACATAAAAAGACTACACACGCATGAAAATGTCAGGTTTTCGAGATGTGGAAAAAAAAATCAGACCAAGATAAATAACTTCAGGATTTTTTCCCACCATAAGTTAAACAGTTCAATGGAAAAAACTGAAATCTTTTATGGGGAAAATAACAGTAAAAATGTACAATAATGTAGTTGCATAAGTGTGCAAACCCTCTTATAAGTAAGGCTGTGGCTGTGTTCAGAATTAACCAATCACATTCAAATTGATGTTAAATAGTACATATCTGCCATCAGTTAAAATGACTGATCACGCCCATATAAAGTTCAGCTGTGGAAGTAGGAATTTTTGGATATTCATTCAGTTGCCTCTTAACAACAGAAGCCATGGTCTGCAAAGAGCTTACAAAGTATCAAAGGGATCTCATTATTTGAAGGTATCAGAAGGAGGATACTAAAAAAATTACAAGCCATTAGATATAGAATAGAATTTAGAATAGAATAGAATAGAGCTGGAAGGGACCTTGGAGGTCTTCTAGTCTAGCCTCCCACTTAAGCAGGAGAACCTACACCAGTGATGGCGAACCTTTTAGAGACCAAGTGCCCCAAAACTGGCCCTGCCCCCGCTCCAACCCCTGCCCCGCCCCCACCCCGCCTCCCCGCAGGGCCACTCATCGCCTCCAGGGCCCGCCGCAGATCGCCCAAGCAGCCCAGCAGCACCATGGCGGTCACGCCCTCTGCCCGCGCCCCGCAGCATCAACTGTGCATGATGGGGCGTGAGGACAGATTCTGGTCTATGCTGCCTGGCTGCCATGTTCTTGGCTGCGCTGCTCCACATGGGCCACGCTCAGGGGCGACTCTCCTCCAGGGGGGCTGCTGGTGAGGAGGGGGTCACGGGGGAGGCGAAGCTGGGGCAATGGCACGTGTGCCCACATAGAGGGCTCCGAGTGCCGCCTCTGGCACGTGTGCCATAGGTTCGCCACCACTGACCTACACCATCTCAGACAGGTGATTGTCCAGTCTCTTAATATGGTGAAGACAGTCATCAACAAGTGAAGAAAATATGGCACAACAGTTTTTGGAACTGCACATCCTTTCATACTTAATAAAGCAACAAGAACACTGGTCCAAGAAACTGCCAAGAGGCCTATAGCAACATTAAAGGAGCTGCAGGAAGTTCTGGCAAGTACTGGTTGTGTACTACATACGACAACAATCTCCTGTATTCTTCGTATGTCTGGCCTGTGGGGTAGGGTAGCAAGACAGAAGCCTTTTCTTATGAAGAAAAAAAAACCAAGCCCGTCTACGTTTTGCAAAAACCTACATCTGGTCTGACAAAAGCATGTGGGAAAATGTGCTAGATGAGACCAAAGTTGAACTTTTTGGCCATAATTCAAAAAAGGACGTTTGGTGCAAAAACAACACTGTGCATCACCAAACGTACACCATACCCACAGTGAAGCATGGTGGTGTCAGCATTATGCTTTGGGGCTGCTTTTCAGCTGGAATCGGTGTTTTAGTCAAGGTGGAGAGAATTATGAACAGTTCCAAACATCAGTCAATTTTGGCACAAAACCTTCGGGCCTCTGCTAAAACGCTGCAGATGAAGAGGAATTTTACCTTTCAACATGACAGTGACCCAAAGCATACCTACAAAGCATCAAAAGAACGGCTTCACCAGAAGAAGATCAAAAGTTATGGAATGGCCCAGCCAGAGCCCAGACTTGAATCCGATTGAAAATCTGTGGGGTGACCTGAAGAGGGCTGTGCACAGGAGATGCCCTCGCAATCTGACAGACTGGGAGCGCTTTTGCTGCAAGGAAGAAGTGAACAAAGATTCCCACGGCAAGATGTGCATTGCTGATAGACTCCTATCCCAAAAGACTGTAGGTCAGGCATGTCAAACTCGCGACATCTCAGAACTTTTCCCCCAATGCTGGCAATGGGGTGGGCGCGGTTTCAGCGTGACGCATCCGGCCCCCGGGCCGGCAGTTAGACATGCCTGCTGTAGGCTGTCATAAAATCAAAAGATGCTTCAACAAAGTATTAGTTTAAGGGTGTGTACACATAGTATCATGTTATTTTATGTTTTTGTTATTTCCCCCCTAAAAGGTTTCAGGTTTTTGTTTCGACTGAATTGTACAACTTATATTTTATATTAAAGGTGGAAATTCTGAAGTGATTTATCTTGGTCTGACTTTTTTGCATCTCAAAAAGCGGGCATTTTAACAGGGGTGCGTGACTTTCTTATATCCACTTATATATTTTTTTACTATTGTTTTGTAAGCTCGGGATGTAATTTACCTCTTGTGAGTAATCTCCACCATGAGAATAGTGGGAGATGATTTTTGTTTAAAAGAAGTTATGGCACTGTACCTACCTACCTCTTTATCATGAAAACAGTTTTTCTGAGATGGGTAAGGCTTAGTTTATGTGCCTGGCACTAAGTAATACTTTTATGAGTTTGGTGGAGAAGTGCACCTACACAAATGCTTCCCTAAGACTTCAATTTTAGGCCATAACAATAAATGGGCCTTGCATTCAAGTAAACGTGCAAAATTGTACAGCAGCTGATTAAAAACACTTATTCCCTTTGTGGTTGATTATGCCTGCCTTCTGATGGACCAATGAGCGCTCTGCCTAAATCAAACATTTGCACACTCTTAATCTCTATTAACACGTTCCACCATGCATAGGGCAACGAGTGGCAGGCAAAGTTTGGCTGGTTCTCTCAGTTCTGTTCTTGATATTGGGCACGGTGCCACACTCTATGCCAACACATTAAATACAGGTCTCCAGAGAAAGGCTTCACATGCACAACTCTAGGCTTGATTAATTTCATTCCACATGATGAAGTCGGATTTTATCAGGTTACCAGCTGCCCCAAAAGTATATGCATAATGCTGTACAGTATGAGTGTAGCATTATTTTTTGCAGATAACCCATTTGTCACGATTTTGTTAAATATGATTTGAAGGTGTATTCTGCAGTAAAAACATACACAATCTAATATGACCTTATGAATTTTCCCAGAAGTCCAATTTTAATCCAGCAAGGCTCCCAGATAATGTAACCATGTAACTTACCCTACTTACAAGTAAAATTCCTATTTAACTTTAGTGGGTTAGATCAGAGGTCTCTAAACATGGCAACTTTTAAGACTTGTGGACTTCACCTCCCAGAATTCCTCAGTCAGCCATACTGGCTAGGGAATTCTGGGAATTGAAGTCCAAAGTCTTAAAAATCGCCAAGTTTGGAGATACACCTGGTTAGATTCCTAAGGACATCATACTTTTACACTCTTTCAGTAGAGACAGGACTAAGAAACAAGCTATATACAGTACATCTATTAAATAATACACAATTTTATTCTCATATCAGCTTAATCTGCTTCTCTGTAGTTTTGTTCTATTAGTTTTGCCAAAATGGATACAAAGAACAAGTCCAGATCTTCCTTAACAAAAGTCTTTTAGATGTCTAAAAACTTACGACCACTACATCTCTCTCTTCAGTTGTCTTCCGCAATTTTTAAAAAAACTAGTTTTCATTGGACTTTCCCAGATAGCCCTCCTCCGAACTTTTTCCAGTTTATTGATGTCTGTTTTAGGCTGCAATGCCCCGAATTTGGCTCAGTATTCCAAAGCGGGTCCTGACCAAGGCAGATTAGAATGAAATGTTTATTTCCCATGATCTGGATTCTGTATTTTTTATTAATATATCTCAAAATCGCATTCGCCTTTTTAGCAGTTGCATCACACTTCAGTCTCCTTTTCACATGTACTGGTGCCAAACCAAATCTGTCCCATTCTGTATTTGTGCCTTTTGTTGTTTTTTGCCTTTCTCAGATGCAGGACTTTGAACTTTCTGTCTTCCTATGCATTAGCCACTACTCCCACTTATGTCCTCTGTGCCAATTTTGTGATATCACCTGACCCCCTTTATCCAGATCAGTGATAAAACTGCACCGGCCAAGAACAGTGCTCTGCACATAATAGAGCTCATTTTCATCCAGCAATGAATCTATTTAATAGCAGCTATGTCATCTATTCTAGCCAGTATTCTACCACTTTATTAATGAGGGTGCCCTTAGGAGAGGCTTTGCCAAATGCTTTGCTGAAGTTAAGATCTCCTGCATCTATAGAATTCCATCACTCCATTAAGCTACAGGTAGTTCTCAAGGTACAAGAATTCATTTAGTGACTGTTCGAAATTGCAGTGGCTCTGAAAAAAGTGACTTTGTGAACATTTTTCACACGTACAATTGCAGCGTGCCCATGGTCACATGATCAAAATTCAGATGCTTGGGAACTGGCTTATATTTATGACGGTCGCAGTGTCCCGGAGACATGTGATCCCCTTTTGCGACCTTCTGATAAGCAAAGTCAATGGGGAAGTTCGATTCACTTAACAACTGTGTTACTAACTTAACAATTGCAGGGATTTGCTTAACCACTGTGGCAAGAAAGGTTGTAAAATGGGCAAAATTCACTTAGCAACTGCCTCGCTTAGCAATAGAAATTTTGGGCTCAATTGTGGTCATAAGTCGAGGACTATTTATATTAACTGTCAAAATCATAAATGATTTGTTTGCAGTAAGCCCATATTCTTGATAATTGTTGGAAGCCTAAGCCAGTGCTCACTAACATGTTTAATAATCAGGGAACCAGAATAGAGACTAGAATAAATGTCTTTCCCTGTTCTCCTTCGCTTTTATGAAGGGACATTTCCATATCTTTCTATCTTTGCAATATGTCTAAACAACTTCATTTTGTTCAAACTTTCTCACCATTTTCTTTTTGAAGACCTTATCCAACGATGACTTTTTCTTTTTTCTTTTCCTTCTAACGCCTTCCTTTATATAATTGTTTTGCAATTCAATCCTCAGCAAACCACTTCAATATATTTTTTATTATTAATCAGCCTCCATTCATCTGTGACCCCATCTCTTCTTCTTTTACATTTCTTTTACACACCTTTATGTAGCCACTATATTTTGCATATGAGAAATTGAATTATTTTAAAAGATAGGCTGCTTTGCTATGATTTTTCTAGCAAATGAGTTAAAAAAGCATTTCTTTTTCTCATGTAGGAAAGGAAATAGCAAACTTTACATAATTACAATTTAATATATAAATTTGTTTCGTTAATCATGGTAAGACTTTTTATACTGATTTAAATGTTTCAGCTAACTATTTAATGCTCCAATACTGTGCATCTAACAGAAAGCAAACGTGGCAGCTGGGCTGAGGAAGAAGTTTTGTTAGCTTGGTTAATCCATCTTAAACCATGGGTTGTTTATCCATGGCTTATGGAATAAATGACAATTAGCCGTGTTTGCACAAATGCGGAACCAAAATCACATTTTGGCTTAGTCAGGGCATCGCGTGAGATGACATGTTATGGCATTCCTTCTCATCGTAGCAAAATAGATCTCTCGTTTGTGCTTCATCTTATTTTGCGACCCACTGTATCGATCTCCGGGGAAGCAGTGGCACGTACAGAGTTATTATATGGGCGTACAATAAATAAAATAAATGCATGATTAGCATTACTAATAAAGACGCCATCCGCATTGGTACCCCGACCCGGTGTAAACCGATTCAGAAACCTTTCGGACGGCAGGAAGGGAGCCCGGTTAGTGCTTAGATCCACCAGGCGGGTGTGGATCGCCCAGCCCAGCCTCTTTTTTTTCCACGCTTTGGCGGGGCCGGGCGGGGTTGCAGAACAGACGGGCGTCCCTTTTCGGGTCTTTGTCCCGCTCAGCCCCTCTGTGGCGCGTTCCATTAGGAGCCACACCGGGGGGGGGAGGGAGGGGAGAAGGCGCGCCTAAAGATCGCAAACAGCGAGGCTGGGCGGTACCACCTCGCGTAGTAGTGACGAGGAACGGGAGGGGAGGAGGGAGGAGGGAGGCGGTCGTGGCGCCTTAAAAGTTGTAGCCGCGGGCGGTGCTTCGATTGGCTCTTTCGGCGGCGGGGGGCGGGGACGAAGCGGTGACAGACAGGCGCCCGGCCGCGCCCCTTTCCTTTCCTCCTCTAGCTTCGCTTTGGCGGTGGGAGGCCTGGACTGGCCTGCTCGGATCTCGGCGCCCTCCGTCTTCCTTTCGGCGAGGTGGGCGAGGTAGGTCGGGGAGGAACCGCGGCCGTGGGGGGCTTGGAAAGCCCCGTGGGGGGCTTGGAAAAAAAAAGCTGAACCGGCGGCGCCCCTCTCTCTGTGGGCTGAGGGCGGGGGCGGTGGGGAGGGGAAGAGGCCCCCACGAGCCTCTCGGCAGCTCCCTTGGCTCTTGGGTTGGACTACAACTCCCATCCTTCCCGGCCAGCGCTCGCCCACCCCTTCCTTATGTTGGGTGGGGATAATGGCCGTTTTATAATCCCGTTTTAGTGGGGGGGGAGGCGGGATTATAAGGCAGGGGTCCTCAACCTTGGCCAGTTTAAGACTTGTGGACTTCAACTCCCAGAATTCCTCAGCCAGCTTTGCTGGCTGAGGAATTCTGGGAGTTGAAGTCCACAAGTCTTAAACTGGCCAAGGTTGAGGACCCCTGTTATAAGGAGACAAAACCCGCGTTTGAGGGGTCCCGGGGGAGGAGGAGAAGGGAGGGGTGTGCACGTGAGAATGAGAAGCGACCCCCCCCCACTCCCAAACGCGGGTCAACTCTGGTTCAAAGACCGAGTTTATCCCCGGATGGAGACAAGTTCAAGCCTTTCACGCCTCAAGCCTACCTCTCGGGGTTGTTGTGTGTCTGGGAAATGGCCGGGGGGGGGACATTGGACAAGACCTGTTGCTGTGGGAAAGGGGGGGGTGTGTTGTTTAGTAATCAACGGCCGCCTCGCCTTTGCCCAGCACACAGTAGTCGACTGTCGGTCCCAAGAAGAGGCTGGCGCAGGGTTGTGGTGTGCGGGTTTGTGAAAAGCCTTAGTGGAGAAAGACAGTGTGAGCTGTGTGTCTTTTAGGTCTTGGGATACCCTCGTGGAGAGAAGGAGGGCATTGGGAATTAAACTTATCATCAGGGCAACACTGGTTCCCTTGTATGTTTGCACTGGTTTGTTCCTTTTGTCTTGTCGTCGTGTTCCCAGGGCGTTTAAAGCATCGTTCATCCCTTTTTCCCAGGAAAGACGTAGCCTGGTCTCCTCTATCAAGTCAACAGTTAAAAAGGGGGAATGGTAAAAACGTGCGATTGCTGTAATTGTTTGAAGTGTGACTGAAAAGAGTATTGGAGCCTACCAGTATTGAACCGGCTTGACATGGCTTGGGTGTGAGCAATCTGGCTTGCTGTGCCATCTTGAGACTTTTTAATAGCTGAAGGCTGGATCACAACGAGGTGTGTAAGACAATGGTCTGTGTTAAGAGCAGAGGTTGACTAGACCAGTGGTTCTCAACCTGTGGGTCGGGACCCCATTTGGGGTCGATCGACCATTTCATGGGGGTCGCCAAGCAAGGCTGTCTGCCATTTTTTTTGTCCGCCATTTTTTCCCCCTTTTCTGGCGGGTGCCTTTCCTCCCTTGGGCTGGGCCAGCTGGTGGTCGGCCTGCTCCGTCTCTGCCGCTTGCCAGCTACGCCTCGGCCGGTGCAGGGGGCGGAACCACGCATGCGTGGCGCTCCCGGGCAGGGAAAGTCCTCGACTTACGACCGGTTGGGTAGTCCTCGACTTACGACCGGTTTAGTCCTTGACTTACGACCGGTTTAGTCCTTGACTTACAACCGGTTTAGTCCTCGACTTACGACCGGTTGGGGTCGTGGCATTAAAAAGGTTGAGAACCACTGGTGGACACCTGTCTGCAGAAATACTGGCTTTGAAATGCTAGATGGTTGTCACACACTTACAATCAACTACTGTATGTACAGTGTGTGTTTTCTGACTTTACCCCATTTGTAGAAATGACTGCAATACAACAATGGTGGTGGTATGTGTGAAATTATCTTTACTGAAAAATCAAAGCATTTCTTTTGAGGCTTGCGGCCAACCTTGCGGTATGGGCTGGCTTGCATCTGTGAAGTTTAACCAAGATTGTTATATTTCATTAAAAGTGCCGATAACCCGTTGAATTATGTAACGCAGATTTCTCATACTCTTGGATGGAAAATATTTGGAATGTTAAGTTTAAAAAAATCTTGGAAACCTGTCGTATTAAAAAAAACCCTCATATCTGAGTTACATTTGAATTACATATGAACCATCAAGTTATGGGTAATATTTTTAGGATGCTTAATTTTTCTATTTTTTATATTTTTGAAAACAATTTTATGGCAAACAATAATTGATACAATCAAAAGAAAAAATGAGAATATATGTGTGTGTTGTGTATAATAGAGATAAAATGTTTATTAAGATTACATGGCCCTTTTCCTTTTTTAAAGTTTTGGTTTGTGTTTTGCTTTACAGGATTTAAAGCTATACTGTAACTACTATTTTCCAATAAAAATACATGAAAAAAATGAGCAACTATCTCATAACTCTAGTAATTTGGCAGTTTTTTTATAGCTTCAACATGTTTTAATTTCAGTAATACTGTTATTAGAGCTTGTTGCAAAATGTTTGCTTTTAAGAATGGGGAAGATCTGGTTAAATGTGGAAACATGTATTTGCACCATGAAATTTTGGGTCATATCGATGCTTAAAATATTGCACTCATCATTCGTGTGGAGAATGACATTCTTGTCTGTTATGTGTGTTGCATCCATGCTGAGTCACAGCAGGCCATTCTGCACATAAGGGTTTTCTGAAGTTAGAATATCCTCCTAAATTGGTATAAATATTTAGTAACCCTATTCAGATTGGCTTCCTTGCTCCCAAGGGCTTCCCACCTAGAGATATCTCAGTATTTCATTTATTAAAAACTTTATACTACACTTACATGTCTAATGAGTGAATGCTTTGGTACCTAATAGAATTGGTAGTAATATAAATTAAAGCAGTACTTTGATCCAAAAGAAAGGGGATAGCAACCAAGTAACAGAAATAGTACTATAGTAAACAAGAAATTGGTATGTCATAGATATTTAGGTGGTCACAGTGGCCTTTTTCTTTAAAAAAAGCCTTAATACCTAAAATCCAGCAGGACAGAATGAGCATTTCCATCTTGATTGTGCTGTATTCTTCCTCTAGAAAGATAGCATACTTGACTATTTCAGAGAACTTTTAGAACTGACTATTTTTTTCCAGCTAATGTTTAGGAATAGCCTCCTTTGAAAGGCCAAAGAAAAGAATACTTTGCAATCAAAGATGTTTTGATGAGTTCAGGGAAGATACTATATTAGAGATAGAGAATGGCATCATGAAATCGGGAGCATAAAACACAGCAATTCTGGTCAGGCTGACTGCAATATTCATGATAGTTCCAAATCTAGGATTGGATGGAGTTGTGGTTATATACCGGTAGGTAGTCCTTGATTTACAACCACAGTTAAGCCCAAAATTTCTGTTGCTCAGTGAGACAGTTGTTGAGTTTTGCTTCATTTTATTACCTTTCTTGCCATTACAGCAGTTAAGTTAGTAATACAGTTGTTAAGTGAATCTGGCTTCCCCATTGACTTTGCTTGTCACAAAAGACAGTCACATAATCCTGGTATACTTGAACCGCCAAAAATACCTGCCAGTTACTAATTATCTGAATTTTGATCATATGACTGCAGGGATGCTGCAGTGATCATAAATATGAAAAATGGACATAAGTCACTTCTTTTTGTAACTTTGAACTGTCAATAAATGAACAGTTGTAAGCTGAGGACTATCTGTAATTATCAATTCAGGGAATACAGAAACTGAATGAGAAATAGTTTGAAATTAAAGTAGGGAAAAGAGCCACATTAAAATGGGGGGTATTTTGGGTAAAGGGTGAAAGTAAATAATACGACTTTTCAAAAGGCAATTTTTAGTTCTCAAGAAGTTTCTTGGATCAGAAGCAAAACGTTTTCAAGGAAGAAAAACCAAGAAAGTCCAGTTGCCTTTTGAAAAGCATCTTTGGGACAACCATGATCTGGATGATTGAGAATCTCCATAGACAATATGACTTCAAGCTAGTACTTGCATATATAAATGATAGGATGATGGTATTACATTGTGTCAGACTAATTTTTACATTCAGGGGTTTAGCGCATATGGTGCATGGTGCCCTATGCTTACAAATATTGGGGGTGAGTGGGTAGAGGGTCCTATAGTTCATGAGGCTGGAACAACAGCCTCCTCCCTCTTTAGAATTGGTGTGCTTTTAAGCTTTGACCTAATATTTGATTTCAGTTTGGGACAGTAGCTTTTTTTAATAGGCTTTTTTAGACAGTTAATTGCACTACAGCTGTACAATTAATGATCTGTTTTGTGGGGGAGGGTTGCATAAAGTCCAGACATTTTCATTCAGAGAAGCATTTCAGTTTCAGGAGATTTGTTGTTCCTCTTCTCCCTTTTGCCCATTTTTCCGCCACTATATTTAATACAGTTTGAGGGTTAGAACAAGGTTATGTAACTGTCACAGGCACTATTGAATAGATCAGTGGCCCCCCACCTTTTGGGGACTGGTTCCATGGAGAGAGGTTTTTCCACAGACCAGAGGTGGTGTGGTTTCATATGTTGCCTGCATCTCGCAATGGGCTTTGCTTGTTTGCACAGCCCGGTTTCTGGCATGCTGTGGCCCATTGCTGGTCCATAGACCAGGGTTGAGGACCCCTGGAATAGATCATTTCTGCAGTTAAAATACAGCATTTTTCATATATGTAGCCAAAAAAATCAGTTTGTTTTTAAAAATATGTATTGAAGTTGCTAAAACATACAAAAAGACATACACATCCTTTTTGAAGAGGCCTTTCCCTCATTCCAGTAATTTTAGGCAACTATAATCCATTCTGCAACCTTTATATTTCAAGGGAAGATTGTTGAGAAAGTGATGGGAGTAATAAATGCAGAGCATCCTTGTAAAATAGTTTGGATCCCAGATAGTCTGAATTCAGATCTGACATGGGACCAAAACAGCATTGGTCAGTCTGGTTGATGGGGATCTGGATGGGGGCATTGTGCCCCTTCTGGTCTGTTTAGATCTCTTGTTAACTTTCAGCCATACCAACCATAACCTACTGAATTGGCTGCAGGTAGGGAGTAGAGTGGCACAATTGTATAGTATAATATTTCCCCTCCTTCCTATGTGGGCAGTCCCAGGCAGTGGAGGCAGAAAGGTCAACCTGGAAATTGCTCTGTATTGAGTACCACAGGTTTTAGTCTCCGATAGTCCTGAAGTTTAACATTTATAGTAAGTGAAAGGGAAGTCATTCAGTTTGGAATGCGGTGTCAGCAGTGTGCTCATCTCTATCTGGTCTTCGCTGAAGATGTTGTGGTGGTCTTGTCTCAGCATCTGGAGCCTTGGAGGATTGGGTGGGAAGAAAGAAACCGAAGTAGAATTCCTGCGAAATATGCAGGTGCTCTTGTGGAGAAACTCGTTTAGCTCCTTATTGGCTTTGTGGGCTTCAGACAGGGTAGCATTCCCACTTGGAGGAACAGGTTTCCCTAGACTTGCAATTATTGCTGGATAGGTAGGTAGACACTGGGTTGGTGTTGTCCAAGGGCTGATGTTACCAATAACAACAGTTACCTATGCCCTTATCACTTTAGGATATACCACAGGTCGGCAACCTGCGGCTCTGGAGCCGCATGTGGCTCTTTGAGCCTTCCCCTGCAGCTCCCAGCCTCCTTTTGCAGAGAGAGACAGAGACAGAGAGAGGCACTTGCTCTCTCTCTCTCTCTCTGTGTGTGTGTGTGTGTGTGTGTGTGTAAGTAAAAAAGAGAGTGGATTCACGGTGTTCTCCCACGAGCTGAAAAGCTTTTGGGGCGGGGCTCCTCCCTTTGCTGCGTCTCTGCAGGAAACAGGAAGCAGGAAGGGCAGGAGAGAGCTAGCTAGCCCAGCTATGCTGACTCAGGAATTCTGGGAGTTGAAGTCCATGAGTCATAAAAGAGCCAAGGCTGCTTACCCCTGAGCTTGTTGGAGAACATCTTGAAGCCAGCTTGCCAGGTGAGCAGAAGATCAGAGGGAGGGAGAGAAAGGGGAGGGGGAGAGAGAAAGAGAGAGACCCTTTTGATATCTAAAATGAAGTTACCTTTATTTTATTTTATATATGTGTGTGTGTGTGTGTGTGTGTATGTGTATACCTGTAATAAAGGTAAAAAAGGATATATGCAGTGTTATCTTCATTTTAGATATCAAAAGGGTTTTGTGGCTCCCAGTGTTTTGTTTTCGGTGGGAAACGGGTCCAAGTGGCTCTCTGAGTGTTTTGGGTTGCCTACCCCTGGGATATACAGTTGAAATACCCTTTAGATAGGGTTGCTTTTGAAGACTGCTCAGAAGCCAGCAATTTATTTATTAAACAAATTTATATAGCATTTCAACGAACACATAGGTGACTCTATGTGTTAATCTTACACCATTTAAAAAAACCACCTTGTAATAAAACCCATAAAAAAACCCTCCCATCCTCCCCCCCCCCAGCAACAACACAAATGAGTCACTTGATTGGCTCTATCTTCATTAGTACAAAATATAGCAGCCCATTTATTGAGAATGAAACCTGCCATGATCTTATAACTCCGCTCTTGTCGACTGTGCATTGGTTGGTATAGACTTGTAATTACAATTGAAAATGCTGGCTGTTATTGGCATAGCCCTTAATAGTTTGGCACCTAGGTACCTAACAGAAGTTCCTGTTCAAATAAAACTGATCCATCTAATATGTGTGTCCTGAATTGGAATATTGAGTCCCCCTATCTAAGGTCCAGCAGAGGAGGGAGAAACTTTTATTATTTAATTAGTAGAGTGGCCAAATCAAAGCCTGGATCTAATTCCTATTTGTATGCTGTGAGAAAATTTGGAATGGGTGGTGCTTGCAAGAAAGCCTTTAAATATCACTTAGCAAAAAAGTCTGCTTGGAGAAGAATGAAAAAATTCTTCCCAGTCTATGTCAGAGACTGGTAGACAGTTAATAAGAAATGTCTACTTCAGGTACTTTCTCCCGATGGGGACAATATCTATAACTATTAGAGCTGAGGGCATACTTGCTTTTACCACAGAAGGAAATGACATATCTGGTAATTTTTTTTGTTAAATAAATGATTGCAAAATTAAATTTTCAAAGAGTTTTTTTATTCAGTTGCTTCACCTTTATATGCTATCTGAATGAAGAATAAAATATTGATATACCCATATGTGTTGAAAATTTTTTTTACATGTAAAAGCATTGCTTGCTTTTCCACATAAATGTATGTGGAAGAGTTCCTATTTAAAACTGCCTTTTTCAGACACTTGTAGGGGAATGAATGAACAATATTGAAGTAATAGCTTAAATGTTGGAAATACATAAAAACACTGTTTGAAAACATGTTCAGATTTGTTTGATTTGGGAAAATGTTTGTGTTACATGGAGGGTCATTCTCACTCAGTTGACTTCTTAGCTTCCTGGTGTTACTATACAAAGCATCTTACTGGACCTGCTGTGTCCAGGCGAACACCCATCGTGCCGTTTTGTTACAGACAGGATATTACAAAACAAATTATCTGTTCATAAGAGTCTCTATTAGATAATATGCATGAAAATTCTTTAATGTCTGTTGCAATCATAGTTCATCTGAAAGATTTATGTACAGCTGTTCTACTGTGACTATCTGCCAATCTTGTTAGGATACAGTAGGGTTTTATTTATCAGTGAATATGGAGTCGAAATGATTTGAAGAAAAAGAGAAATCAAGACTCAGATATTGGAATTGGTTCCCAATAAGATATTAGGAAACAAGTACTAGCTTCTTAAATTGATACAGCATAATAACAAAGCTGGAAAAGGATTAAGTGATGCTGATTTATTTTAAAGCAGCTAAAAAAGCAGCTGAATAGCTTAAATCCATCATTATAGATCATTTTAATAATGATGCCAAGCTATTCTTTAAAAATTAGGTAAGATTATGAAAATACCCAATTTATTGTAATATGTTTGTGATTTCAGTTTAAGGTTATGGCTAAGAAACTGAAATAGTAGAAGCATGTTTCACAATTTATTTTTGCCATGAACTTGATTTTGGATGTGATGTCAGTATTTTTATCCTGAGCTTTTTAATTTCTATGTATCAACATTAATACTAAGTTTTAGTGTAATATTGCATGTAAATGGTTTTAAATAGCCTGCAGTAGCAGTGGGTTCAAAGTGAAGCATTTAATTTTGGTGGGAGAGTTAACTTCTTTTTCACCCATTTCACATATAACATCATTCCAAAATTCTTACATCTGTGCTTTATTCTTATACCATTCCTTACAATATCTACTGAAGATAGATACAGAATTTGAAGAAAACCACTCAAAGGACTTGCTAATATTTGTAGGAAACATTGCTTTTTTTTAATATGAAGAAAGATGGTTTGAAGTGAATAACTAAGTTTTGATACAGCTTTATTCTAAAATTATGCAAAATAGATTGCAGATAAATTCCAGTAGGAAATACCTCCAGTCCATCTCTGTTTTGGTAAAAGACTACCTAATCAATCTTTCCTTTTTCAAGAAATATTTCTATCTCACAAAGGACTAAAACAGTTTTAGCAGATGAACTTTGTATTTTTTAATATGGGGGCTAACAGTGAGGTATTGTACTTGTTTCTTATTCCTAGCAAACCTCTGAAAGAATTTTGATGCAACTTAACACCTTTTCTGTACATCAACAAAACCTAGTTTGTAGGGTGTATAGACAGTAACTTGGAATACAATACCTCAAAATTAGCAGAGCTTAGATAAGGTAACCTTTATTGTCATTTTTTACTGTGGGCACACTGGCACACATTAAAAATGAAATTTTGTTTCCTGCTCTCAAAGGTGTACACATACATAACACAAACATAAACATGCTATATACATACATATGTATATACCTACACCCTTACACTTCTTCCCTTGATCGGAGGAATTTTTAAATAATTTTGGCTGATGAAGAGCTATTACATTGAAAAGTGGCAAGTGGTTTGAAAACTTAATAAAAATATTATTGTGAATTTTAAATTATGGGTAATGTTCCTGATATCCACCCCAGAGTTTAGAGAATAGAAGCATTACTTTGGTGACCAAAAGATTAAGTTGTGACTCAGAAAATACCTGATTCAAATATCACTTTAGCTATGAAATGGGTAAATGGTCTTAGGCAAATTGCATACTCGTGTTAGCCTCCGATTGCATGAATAATACAGGCTGCTTTAGGAATTGCTGGAATTCATAGGGTTGTTGAAAGCTCTTTCTTAAGGCTGCAGCATGTAGATTTAACAAAAAATTTTTTTAGTAGTGAATGCTATTGAAATACTTTAGCTCCTAGTGCTAAAGAAACATGTCAAATATTTTGCACATATTTTATATACCCACTACAGTCTCTTGCATTACATTTAAAAAGAAAGCCATAAAACAAGCATTTAAAAAGTAGTTGCAAAAAGTTTCCAAAAAGTTAACGCCCACAATTTTCTGTTTCACCTGTAGTAACTTCTTTTTTGATTCCTAGTCCAGTACAAGTAATTTATTTTACTATATCGACTAAATTACTTATTCAAAGAGAAAGAACCCTGATATGCTTCTATTCACTCTTATTTCCTCATCCAATAATGTGGTAATGAGTCAACAATATGAAGAATTACAAGGATAGATTTTTGTCCTCCACCCGTAGATAAAATATCTAACTATGGCAAAATCTGTTGAGTTCAGACTTGTGGCAAGATTCCTTATTATCTCCAGCTAGTTTGTGAGAATTCCTGAGTCATGTTGCTGTTTATATCAATAAAATTTCTCCTTGTCATGTTTTAACTATGATTCATCTTCAATGATGGCTGAGTTTGAAATATAAACAGCATTCTTGTCCCTTGAATTCCTAATTGAGTAAATTGTGGGCAAGAGAGAGTTTGGTGTAGTGGTTAAGGCAGCGGTTCTCAATCTATGGGTCGCGACCCCATTTGGGGTCGATCGACCATTTCACGGGGGTCGCCAAGCAAGGCTGTCCGCCATTTTTTTCCCCTTTTCCGGCGGGTGCCTTACCTCCCTTGAGCTGGGCCAGCTGGTGGTCAGCCTGCTCCGTCTCTGCCCGCTTGCCAGCTATGCCTCGGCTGGCGCAGGGGGCGGAACCACGCATGTGTGGCGCTCCCGGGCAGGGAAAGTCCTCGACTTACGACCGGTTGGGTAGTCCTCGACTTACAACCGGTTTAGTCCTCGGCTTACGACCGGTTGGGGGTCGCGGCATTAAAAAGGTTGAGAACCACTGGGTTAAGGCATCAGGCTAAGACGCCAGGGGACTTGAGTTCTAGTTGCACCTTAGGCACAAAACCAGCTAGCTCAGGGGTAGGCAACCTTGGCTCTTTTATGACTCGTGGACTTCAACTCCCAGAATTCCTGAGCCAGCCAAGCTGGCTCGGGAATTCTGGGAGTTGAAGTCCACGAGTCATAAAAGAGCCAAGGTTGCCTATCCCTGACCTAGGTGACGTTGGGCCAGTTATTTATTGTTTTTCACATATATAAGATTTTTGTTTTTAGATTTGCTTTTAACTTTTCTATTTCGTTATTTCTTCTGTTTTTAGATTAAAGGCAACTATTTTAACATCACAGGCACATTTAGAATTCTGAAGTAGTTATCTGTGGAATTGTCTAAACAAAAACCGGCAAGGAGGCATGACTATTTATAAAAAGTCTTGTGTCTGTTCATCTTTAAAATTAAATTTAAATCTGATTTCTCTCTAAACCCATGCTACGTTTAAATTCCCTCCTAAATTTTAAATTAAATGTATCTTTTAATTTAACTTAGTTACCTGGGAGAGAGAAGTTTGGTGGTGCGAGCTCTTCTCCATTGTTTGGGGAAATGGCTGAGATTAACGCGACAGTAGCAAACTTCAGGCAGAGGAAGAAGAGAGCTGTTGTTTGCTTGGGGCAGCCATTTCCTGTTACAATTTAGTTTAATCTTAACTTTGTACCATGGGTATTTGATTGTATTGTTGATTATTTTATAGCATGTTAGCCACTGAGAGCCTTTTGAGTATGATGTTCAGATGACACCAAGCTGGCAGGAATAGCTAACACTCCAGAAGACAGGCTTAGGATACAGGAGGATCTTGATAGACTTGAACACTGGGCGCTATCTAACAAAATGAAATTCAATGGTGAAAAAAGCAAGGTTCTACATTTAGGCAAGAAAAACCAAATGTACAGGTATAGTATAGGGGGTACCTTGCTCAATAGTAGTAACTGCGAGAGGGACCTCGGAGTCCTAGTGGACAATCACTTAAATATGAGCCAGCAGTGTGCTGCAGCTGCCAAAAAAGCCAACACAGTGCTAGGCTGCATTAACAGAGGGATAGAATCAAGATCACGTGAAGTGTTAATACCACTTTACAATGCCTTGGTAAGGCCACACTTGGAATACTGCATCCAGTTTTGGTCACCACGATGTAAAAAAG
>NW_015390319.1:0-8158 GCF_001527695.2 Protobothrops mucrosquamatus | reverse complement strand
GCTAACCAAAGAGAGAAGCAACCTAGAACTAAGGAGAAACTTCCTGACAGTTAGAACAATTAACCAGTGGAACAACCTGCCTCCAGAAGCGGTGAATGCGCCAACACTGGAAGTTTTTAAGAAGAAACTGGACAGCCATTTGTCCGAAATGGTGTAGGGTTTCCTGCCTGAGCAGGAGGTTGGACTAGATTACCTCCGAGGTCCCTTCCAACTTTATTATTATTATTATTATTATTATTATTATTATTATTATTATTATTATTATTATTATTATTATATGTCATTGGAGGGGGGAGAGTTTTGAAACAGTTGGGAGGAGTCACGGGAACAGGCAAGCTAGGGTGCACCCGCCAGTCAAGTGCTCTCCATTCATAGTAGTGAATTCAATTTGGAGTTAGGACGGCCTTGGAAAGGGTGCTTTGCAGCCCTTAAAGGACTTCTGACAATTATAAAATGCCATGCCTTCCTGCCCCCCCCCCGAGATCACATGACTGTACTTGGGCACTAGGCAGTTTCGGCTTACATTTATGACTGGTTGCAGCTTCCCACCCCACCGTCATCTGACTGCAATTTGTGTTTTTTTTTTTTCTTTTCTGGTTTCCAGCAAAAGAAACCCATTCAGGAGAATGAATTTGGACTTACAGCCTTGTGATTTGTTTAACAGTTGTAAAAATTGTTATAAAATCAGGTCTGGTGATGTGGTTTGCCTCAACTTACAAACAAAATTCTGGTCCCAAATGCGGTCGGGGCCACATACAGGAAGCCATTGCTGAATGACCGATTGCTTTACAACTGTTCGAAGTTATGACAATCACAAAGCAGGTGGTTTATGACCTGTAAATCACCCCCCCTCCCTCTGCTGTTGTAAATGGTTGTGCTGCCCTCGGATCATGTGAACACTTGCTGGTTAGGTCAGCTTTATGGACTAGCACAGCATTCTGTGATAATATGACCACGATTTGCAGTATATGGCAAATAACAATGAATGGGTTCCCTTAACAATCACAGTGTTCACTTAACAACTGCAGCATTCACTTAATGATCATAATACTTCCTTAACAACCACCATGAAAAGGGCAGAAATTTACTTCTGGCCATTTGGGGTGCCTTGAGTTACAACCCTAACTACCTATGGCTGTAATTTAGTCATAATTGGAGGACTACCTCAATTACTTTTTCTGCACGGGTCACACTTCATAAAACAGCCACTTAAGGAACTTTTCATAAAGAAAGCTGTCTTGGGTCAGATGGATTTGTTCAAGGCATTCTCTCCCTCTGTGGAGGTGGGGGGCTAACATTTGCAGGGGCTAGAAAGCAAGCACTGGAGACATCCAAGGTGTAGTCAGCTTGATTGAATTTTTTTGTTGTAGGCTCCTAAGCTTCAGCAACACTGCTTTTAAATAAAACCAGGCTTTGGAAGCTTCAGGTGTTCAAAATGGTATCTCCAGATCCAACCTAAAAGAATGGAGAAATTTTCTGACAGTAAGAACAATTAATTAGTGGAATAATTTGCCTCCCAGGGTTGGAGAATTTTTCAAAAATAGACTGGACAACCATTCGACCAGGATGGTATAAGGCAGTGGTGGCGAACCTATGGCACGGGTGCCAGAGGCAGCACTCAGAGCCCTCTCTGTGGGCACGCGCACTGTCACCCCGGTCCTAGGCCTTCAGCTGGGTTTTATAAAACCTTTTCGCTTTAGGCCTCCGCCACCGTGTGCAAAAAAAAAAGATTCAATCAGTCAATTTCAACTTCTCACGAAAAAAAAAAGATCTTGCAAAGTTGGAATTGATTGATTGAACTTTTTAGTCCCACCCAGCCTGCCATTACCACCGCAGCCACGCCCACCCAATGGGCCACGCCCACCCAATGGGCCACGCGCACCCTGCACCCGACGATGCATAAGTGGGTTTGGGTTGCAGTTTGGGCACTCGGTCTCTAAAAGGTTCGCCATCACTGGTATAAGGTCTCCTGCCATGCTCGGGGGGGGGGAGGGTTAGACTAGAAGGCCTTTGAGGTCCCTTCCAGCCCTTTGATTCTATCTTCTATGTTCTTGCTCTGTGTCTAACAGACACATTAGGTTTGCCAGTTTCACGTTATGTTATTTAGCCATCCCCTTCCCTTTATAATACAGCATTTTGTCTTCCATTTCAGCTTGAGGGAATGGCTCAATATCTGCCTGATCAGCAAGCTCGTTGAAGGCCAGGCCACAAGGAAGTTTTTGCCCTTCACGATATCCTGTGATTTCATTTCTAATGATCAGATAAGACTTTGGAAAAAGGTTTAAAAAGTAGCTTGGTTCAGAGATCCGTGAAGTCCTTTGGATTCATTTCTAAGGAGTTTCAAAGCATGTGAGGGCCTAAATATAGCGGCAGCAGTATTGTTATTGTTTTATCTCACATTTTCATATATAAACATGCATAATACTCCTGCCTCCTGTTTTCCTCACAACAACCCTGTGAGGTGAGTTGGCCTGATAGAGAGTGATTCGCCCAGCTGGCTTTCATGTCTAAAAAAAGGCCTAAAACTCACGAGTCTTTTAGTTTCTAGGCCAACAGGCAGCTGTGTCTCTTTTACGGTTGTTGCCAAGATACAAAGTTGTCCCCTAAATATGCTTTTTAGCATTAAAAGTCTTAAGTGTTAATCTCTAAAACTGGTACATGTGTCTGTAATAAACATTTAATCTTTAAGAGCCATGCAATTTATTGCACACGCACCAGTTTAAGGCTTAATCCAAATAGTGGCTATGTTGCAAAATCTTCCCTTCCTCCCCAATTTGAAAATGCAATCTTCAAACCGATAAGCAGCAGTTATTTGCTTTAAAAAAAGACATTCTTTTTAATACGAATTCAGTATTTTCCCCAGAATCTACTCTTTGCGCCTCTTCGGCTTTAGTACATGTGATAACTGGCCTTAAAAGTATTTTGCAGTGTTGTTTCAGTTGCTAGAATGATGTTTTTTTCTCCTCTGACCCTTTGTAAAGATGATAGACTTCAACTTGAATTTTTTAGTTGTCTCTGTAATCTGCCACAAAGGACAGCTCTCACGGGATACGCTCCCAAATTATGAAATATTTATCTGAAGCACTTTAGCAGAATGTTTAAAATATTTTAAAATTGCTGTTATACAATAATTTAAAACACATGTATTTAGATTATCATGGCTCAATATATGGAGATACAATTCCAGAAAATAATTATTTATGCTTTTACACTTTCTAAGTTCTCTATTTCAGATAGGGAAATCCATTAATTTAATTTTTTTTAAATCTGAATGTTTAAACCTTATATTTTATCTACCGTTTCTTGAATAAGGCTACTTATGGTAAATTCAGGATTTATCCAAAGTAAAAGTCCTCCAAATGTGTCTCTTTCCAAAAAGGTTTGAGTGATTTGGGAACCAGAACTTCGAATATACAAGAAATGAATACCTCCTTTCCTGAATAATCCATGTATGAAAAATAGTTGCAGCAGAGGGATGTCATTGTTTTGAGCCAAGGAATAACTTTACTTTATCACAATGTCTTGGGATAGGTTATGAAAGGAACTTGCCAAAAGCTGTGATTTTTGGCACCGTGTCTGTGACATCAATGCTTGGGGCTTCCAAGAGAGACAAAATTAGCTGGAAAATATCTTATGGATTGCTACCCTATGAATAGACACCACTGTCATCAATTTCTGTGCCAAGATCTAGAGTTGCACTGAATTCACGCAATCTGAATATGACTAGATCCACAATTTAAAGGCTACTTGAAAAGAGTATATTCACTTGTATAATGGTACTTTGGTACTCAACTGCTTCGAAACTCATTGAATTTGGTACTCAACGCATTTTGACATGAACATTTTGTCCCGGTACTCATTGTTTGGTACTCAAAACACAAGCTAGAAGTTGCATATGTCAGCTGCTTTGTGACTCACTACAGCAGGGGTGTCAAACTGCCGGCCCGTGGGCCGGATACGTCATGGCGAAACCATGCCCACCCCATTACCGGCAATGGAAAAAAAAGTCATGACACGTCACGTGATGTTGCAAGTTTGACACCCCTGCACTACAGTGTTCCTTGTGGGAAAAATTTGTTTAGTACTCATCGATTTTGGTACTCATCGCGCCTCCCGGAACCAATTAAGAGTGAGTATCGAGGTACCTTGTAGCCTGACACCTGTTACCATATGGTTATAGTTGCTGTAACGTCTCCCACTGTAGATGAAGGGAAGCTATGTAAAACATAGATTTTTTTTAAAGGGAGGTTTGGTTTTGTATTCAAAAGTTGGGAGCCTCTAAAGTTATTGGAGTTGAATTGGGAGTCAGGCTCTAGGTTGAATCTTGCCTTCCGGGCCACAGCTTCCTGTGTTTTGTTGTCTAGCTGGAGTGGAGGCACGTTGCTGCAGAGCCCTTTGAAAATGTGCACAATATCTTCAACCTTAAAGATCAAGGACACACCTAGGCCTGTTTCCTGTATTTATTTTTGGAGAAACAAAGGCTTTGCCAAACAGCAAAAGATTTCTCTGACATTTTCCAAATGAGAAGCAATGTTGAGGCATTTGTAATCTAGGCAGCCATCATTACCAGGGGTAAACATTCATAGTAAAGAGGGTGTGTAGCATTTGGTTAGGTGTTTTCAGCCCGATCCTTTGAATTAAAACAAAACGACTGGCTGTGGTTAATGGTAAGTGATAGGAGTTCAGATGCACTTCAAACGACCTGTAAATAAGGCTCTCTTTTTTTGTAGATGTCTAATTCTAAGACATCTAAAAGAGTAAGTGAGTCTTGAGAACCTAATTCTTCTACAAATGTAAATTATACTTCAAGAATTGATGAATATTGGAATTGCCCTTGGTCTTGATAATTGCTGAAAGGTGGTAGAATCCTTTGTTCTATAGTGTGGAGAGAAATACTTTGGTTTCTAAATGCTCTTGTCTGAACCTAAACACTCTCATGACTATCCGATAACGGACTTTAATTGATTCAGAAGTACAAGATAGAAAGAGGAGACTTGGTCTCTGCTGACCAACAAAGAATGTCTTTAAAAACGTATTGCTGGATAGGTAAAATTCTATGCATATGGCTAGACATTTTAACTTTAAAAAGCATTTTATAAACACATTTTATGTATTTGTTATTTGCTGTGATTGATGTCAGAATAACTTGGGTGTCTCTGGATGTTTGGAGAAATCTAGATTTTTTTATACAGGAGCAAAAGTTGGTTTAAACTCCATTGCAAGTATTATACCATGTTATCTTTATGTGAATAATTTTTAGTCCTTCGTGTCTTGTCTTGTGAAGGCGAGAAATAAGACAATTTATATCAGACATGTCAAACACAAGGCCCGGGGGCCAGATGCGGCCCATGGCGTGGTTTCATGTGACCCGCGAAGCCATCCTGGAAACAGTGAGGGAATGGCCCCCGCTGCCTTGGCCCTAGCCCTGGCCGCCCGGGAGCCAATGTACAATTTTGTGGTGGCCATCTATGCTGAAACGCATTCAATTTTAGCTTCACAAGGCCTTCTGGCCTTGCCCCCTGGGTGCGTGCTGGGGAGGTGTCACCCTTTGTGAGGAATGAAGAAATGCACCGCCTGGAAGTGGCCAGCAAATGGCCCTCGCCTACTTCACCTATCTGGCTTGATGGGCTCCGTGGAGGGGTTTTCGCAGGCTCTTCCAGTGGACCATGCCTTGGCTCTTGCCCTGGTCCCACCCCCTTCTGCCAGAGACCCTCAGATCTTTCCCACTCCTGCCCAGGCCCCCACAGGCACCCTTGACGCGAATGATGTAGAGCTGGCCATGCCCACCCAGTAGGCCACACCCACTCCAGCCACGCCCACCCAGTAGGCCGTGCCCACTCTGGCCACACCTACCCGCCCCCCCCCGAGGACAACCGCAATGCTGATGCGGCCCTCAATGAAATTGAATTTGACACCCCTGATTTATATACTTTTTTTTAAAATGAGAAAGTAAAAGAAATACTTTTCCTCAAATAACCCTGCGAGGAAGGTGGAACTGAGAAAGCAACTGGCCCAAAGTTGCTTAGTGAGCATTTAACATTTCTCTAGTTATTAATTAAAATGAAGTCTCTTAAGGAGAACCAGGCTGAATACATACATGGGGGATCATTTGAGAATACCACAGTGGTTTCCAGGGCAATTCCAGTCACAACATATTTCAAAAGAAGGTACTGGCAGCGGATCTCCATAATATCCAGATGTAGTCATCAGGTTTTAAGTTTGACCAAGGGGTAATCTTATCTTTTTTTTTTTTCAATATTGCTATGATTAAAGATTAGGGTTAGAGGTGGCCCTCAGAATATGCCCAGAGTGGTGGGAATAGTATATGTTTTTATTTATTTATAAAATTTATTTCCCACCCATCTAGCAACTCTGGGGGGATAATATGGTATTTGGCTGAAGACACAGAACCATGTAGGGTTCATTGGTATGACAGGGAGTCCGGGAAGGTGGCTGCTGGATCAAAATTCAATAAATAATATATAAATATATAAATTCAATAAATAATAATAATAATAAAAAAGCAGGGAATTGAGTTTGTACGATGCTGCCAATAGCATAGGAGTTTTGGATAAAGGCGTGATCTTGTGAACTATACTACCATGCTGCAAATATATTTATGTTATTTATTTATATCCTGTCCTTATTGTTTTTACAAATCACTCAAGGTGGCAAACCTATCCAACACACCTTCCTCTTCCAATTTTCCCCACAACAACCACCAGCTGCCTTTCATAGCTAAAGTGGGACATATAGGTGAAAAGTTCCTTGCAGTAAAGGGCTACACCTATCAATATTTGCTGGACTTCTAATAAATTCCAGGTGGTGTTTTTTTTAACCATATTTTTTTTATTTAAACTTCTTTTTTTTATTATTATCTCACAATAATGACTCTGGGCTGCAGACAGGAAATGATCCAGATCACCCACTTCTTCCAGGGCTCTTTGTATTTAAAGGCAACCGCCTTCTCAAATAGCTTCCCTAGAAAGGGAAAATTAGATATGGGCTGCAAATTGTCCAGATCTATTGGGTGCAGCGATGGTCTATCAAAGTGGACAGAACCACCCCCTCCCACAGAGAAACATTCACTATTGCCTGGATTTAATCACCTGGTTGACTGGGCATGGCTAGTCTAACGAAGAGAAGGACCAGGGGTGATATGATAGGAGTGTTCCAATATTTGAGGAGCTGTCACAGAGAAGAGGGGGACAAGCTATTTTCCAAAGCACCCGAAGATCAGACAAGGAACAGTGGATGGAAACTGATCAAGGAGAGATTTAACCTAGAAATAAGGAGAAATTTTCTGACAGTGAGAGCAAGCAACCAGTGTTTGCTTACCTTCAGAAGTTGTGGGTGCTTCATCACTGGAGGCTTTCAGAAGAGACTGGACAGATACTTGTCAGAAATGGTATAGGGTCTCCTGCTTGACTAGATGACCTACAACAGTGATGGCGAACCTTTTAGAGATTAAGTGCCCCAAAACCGCCCCATCCTGTTCCGGCTCCGCCCCTGCTCCACCCACCCCTGTCCCAGCCCGTTTGTCCCCCACCCTCCCACAGGGCCCAGCAGCGCCATGGCAGCCATGCCTTCCACCTGTGCCCTGCAGCATCAACTGTGCGTGATGGGGTGCGAGGGTGGAGTCTTATCCCTGCTGCCCAGCTGCCATGTCCTTGGCTGTGCTGCTCCGTGTGGGCCGCCCTCAGGGAGGGTGACTCTCATCTGGGGGGGCTGGTGATGAGGGGGCCACGGGGGGAGGTGGGGCTGGGGCGACAGCGCACGTGCCCAGAGAGAGGGCTCTGAGTGCCATCTCTGGCACACGTGCCATAGGTTCGCCACCACTGACCTACAAGATCCCTTCCAACTCTGTTATTCTAAGTATTCTTCTACCTCCTGGTAGACTTACAACGAGGAGGGATGTAAAACACAGCTACCATCCCATATCCAAACCAGAAGAATAGCAGCTCCCCAACAATCAGATAAGCAACATCCTGCTACTAGTACAGTCCTGCTGTAGCCCAAGAATCCAATCACAGCTCCATCCTTATAGCCGTCATTACTGTTGCTGTCTGGGAAAACCCTGCCCAAACTGCTGCTATCCTCATGTTGCAAAAGAACCTTTAGATCCTGAGCACTGCAACAATACCAAACAAACAAAAAA
>NW_015390318.1:55257-57757 GCF_001527695.2 Protobothrops mucrosquamatus | reverse complement strand
TTGGACCAATCACCAGGAGACGGTGAGTTCTAGTCCCGCCTTAGGTATGAAAACCGGCTGGGTGACTTTGAGCCAATCACCAGGAGACGGGGAGTTCTAGTCCCGCCTTAGGCCTGAAAGCTGGCTGGGTGACTTTGGGCCAATCACCAGGANTAGTCCCGCCTTAGGTATGAAAACCGGCTGGGTGACTTTGGGCCAATCACCAGGAGACGGGGAGTTCTAGTCCCGCCTTAGGCACGAAACGGCTGGGTGACTTTGGGCCAATCACCAGGAGACGGGGAGTTCTAGTCCCGCCTTAGGCACGAAACGGCTGGGTGACTTTGAGCCAATCACCAGGAGACGGGGAGTTCTAGTCCCGCCTTAGGCCTGAAAGCTGGCTGGGTGACTTTGGGCCAATCACCAGGAGGTGGTGAGTTCTAGTCCTGCCTTAGGCACGAAAACCGGCTGGGTGACTTTGGGCCAATCACCAGGAGACGGTGAGTTCTAGTCCCGCCTTAGGCATGAAAGCCGGCTGGGTGACTTTGGGGAACAGAAATCGGGAGCTCAATTGCGTAAACCGAGGACTCCCGGAATTTGAAATCAAGCAACAAGTAGCTAGACCTGATTGGGGAGTCTGAAAAAGCCAAAGAGGAACAATAAAAAAAAAATTTTGCGCAAAAGCCAAACCACAATTTGCAAGTCGAGCTGTCTGACTCGCTTCCTCTTGCAGCCACGCCGCTAATGCGGAATCAAAGAATAAGGAAGAGTTGGAAGGGACCCTGGAGGTCATCCAGTCCAACCCCCCGCTCAAGCCAGAGACCCTCACAGAATCATGGAATGATACAGTTGAAAAGGACCTTAGAGGTCATCTAGTCCAACCCCTTGCTCAAGCAGCAGACATTTACAAAATCATAGAATAATAAGAGTGGGAAGGGATGTCAGAGGTCATCTAGTCCAACCCCTTGCTCAAGCAGGAGACCCTTACAGAATCATAGAATAACAAGAGTTGGAAAGGACCCTGGAGGGCATCTAGTCCAACCCCCTGCTCGAGCAGCAGATCTTTACAGAATCATAGAACAAGAATTGGAAGGGACCCTGGAGGTCATCCAGTCCAACCCCCTGCTCAAGCAGGAGACCCTTACAGAATCACAGAATAACACAGTTGGAAGGCACCTTGGAGGTCATCCAGTCCAACCCCCTGCTCAAGAAGGAGACTGTTACAGAATCATGGAATAACAAGAGGTGGAAGGGGCGTCAGAGGTCATCTAGTCCAGCCCCCTGTTCAAGCAGGAAACCCTTACAGAATCATGGAATGATACAGTTGAAAGGGACCTTGGAGGTCATCTAGTCCCACCCCCTGCTCAAGCAGCAGACCTTTACAGAATCATAGAATGACAAGAGTTGGGAAGGGACGTCAGAGGTCATCTAGTCCAACCCCCTGCTCAAGCAGGAGACCCTTACAGAACCATGGAACGATACAGTTGAAAGGGACCTTGGAGGTCATCCAGTCCAACCCCTTTGCTCAGCAGGACACTGTTACAGAATCATAGAATAACAAGAGTTGGAAGGGACCCTGGAGGTCATCTAGCCCAGCCCGCTGCTCAAGCAGCAGACCCTGACCGAATCACAGAATAACACGGTCAGAAGGGACCCTGGAGGCCATCTAGCCCAACCCCCCATTCAAGCTGGACATCCTATAGCACCGTTTCAGACAACGGCTCGTCTAGCCTCTTCTTAAAAACCTCCCGCGTTGGAACCCCTCACAATGTCTGGAGCCAAAATTCAGGACTGGCCGATTTAAAACTCTGCCTATGCTCAGGAGAACCTCTGCTAAGAGAAGGAGCAGCTGTTAACGAGCTGAGTTAACCATCTTAGTCAAATGTCGCTCAGAAATGATCCTTACCTCGGCTAATCCGCTGTTTCTCTCCGGAGAGGATTCCTGGGGTGTCAATCACACTTATGCTTTCCAGGACAGGGTTGGGCAGCTGGGCACACACAAATCTGAGGGGGGGGGGGAAAGGGGGGGAAAATAAATTAAGTTTTGTCCCGTTTTACGGCCTTGTCTGCCACCGTCACTAAGCGAATCCCTATAGGTGTTCAACTCCACGCTGGAGAGAGAGAGATAGATAGATAGATCATGGATGGATATAGATAGATGATATAGAGAAAGATAGATAGATAGATAGATAGATAGATATAGATTGGATGGATGGATGGAGATAGATAGATAGATATAGATAAATAGATAGACCGATTAGATAGATAGATAGATAGATAGATAGATAGATAGATAGAGAGAGAGAGAGAGAGAGAGAGAGAGAGAGAGAGAGAGAGAGAGAGAAAAGATGCGGAGAATGAGAGAGAGATGGAGAGAGACAGATGGAGAAAGAGGAAGGGAGAGAGAGAGGGAATGAGAAAGTAATGGAGACAGAGAGAGAAAAAGAGAAAGAGATGGAGAAAGAGAGAAAGGATGGGGAGAATGAGAGAGAGATGGAGAGAGAAAGAGATGGAAACAGAGAAT
>NW_015390318.1:47408-52778 GCF_001527695.2 Protobothrops mucrosquamatus | reverse complement strand
TGGTATTTGTGGCGAGGCTACAAAACAAAATGTGGCTTTGTGCAGCCAAGAGACACCGGGAGGGGGGGAGAGAAATTGGATGCCGAGCAGATCGGAGTCAGCAGACAAACAAACCGGGTTGAGAGGAGGAGGAGAGGACGAGTGGAAAAGACAAGCCAACATTGATTTCAGAGGCTTTGATTGAACGTTGTTTTTCCAGGGAGAAGAGCGGCGCCAGGACACAGCTGGAGAAGCCCAGAGCCAGGCGGGTGTTTCCAGCTGTGCTTGGCTGCCCTTCAAAAGACCCTCCGACTCTGGAACAGGGTTTGTCAACCTTGGCAGCTGGAAGACGGGCGGACTTCAATTCCCAGAATTCCCCAGCCAGCAGGCTGAGAAGCCCTGATCTCTCTCTCTCTGATTCTCTCTCTCTCTCTCTCTGTCTCTCTCTCTCTCTTTATCTCTCTATCTATATCTATCTTTCGATCTTTCGATCTTTCGATCTATCGATCTATCTATCTATCATATTCTCTGTCTCTATTTATCTGTCTGTCTGTCTGTCTCTATCTATCTGACTGTCTATCTCTAATTCTGTCTCTATCTATCTATCTATCTCTCTCTCTAATTATATCTATCTATCTATCTATCTATCTATCTATCTATCTATCTATCTATCTATCTATCTATCTATCTATCATATTCTCTGTCTCTATTTATCTGTCTGTCTGTCTGTCTCTATCTATCTGACTGTCTATCTCTAATTCTGTCTATCTATCTATCTATCTATCTATCTATCTCTCTAATTATATCTATCTATCTATCTATCTATCTATCTATCTATCATATTCTCTGTCTCTATTTATCTGTCTGTCTGTCTGTCTCTATCTATCTGACTGTCTATCTCTAATTCTGTCTCTATCTATCTATCTATCTCTCTCTCTAATTATATCTATCTATCTATCTATCTGTCTATCTCTCTAATTCTATCATCTATCTATCTATCTATCTATCTATCTATCTATCTATCTATCTATCTATCTATCATATTCTCTGTCTCTATTTATCTGTCTGTCTGTCTGTCTCTATCTATCTGACTGTCTATCTCTAATTCTGTCTCTATCTATCTCTCTCTCTAATTATATCTATCTATCTATCTATCTATCTATCTATCTATCTATCTATCTATCTCTCTAATTCTATCTATCTATCTATCTATCTATCTATCTCTCTAATTCTATCATCTATCTATCTATCTATCTATCTATCTATCTATCTATCTATCTATCTATCTATCTATCTATCTATCATATTCTCTGTCTCTATTTATCTGTCTGTCTCTATCTATCTGACTGTCTATCTCTAATTCTGTTTCTATCTATCTATCTATCTATCTATCTATCTATCTATCTATCTATCTATCTATCTATCTATCTATCTATCTATCTATCTATCTATCATCTATCTCATATTCTCTATTTATCTATTTGTCTGTCTGTCTGTCTGCCTATTTATCTATATCTCTCTAATTCTCTCTAATTCTGTCTATCTATCTAAATTCTACGTATCTATCTATCTATCTATCCATCCATCCATCCATTATCTATCTATCCTATCTCTATATTCTGTCTCTATCTATTTATTTATCTATTTGTCTATCTGTCTGTCTGTCTATCTATCTAATTCTGTCTGTCTATCTAATTTTCTCTCTCTCTGTCTTTATCTCTCTATCTAATTCTATCTAATTCTATCTATCTATCTATCTATCTATCTATCTATCTATCTATCTATCTATCTATCTATCTATCTATCTATCTATCTATCTATCTTCTATCTATCATATCTCTATCTCTCTATCTAATTCTGTCTCTCTATCTACCTACCTACCTACCTATCATATCTCTCTCTCTCTCTCTCTCTCTCTCTCTCTCTCTCTCTCTCTCTCTCTCTCTCTCTCTCTCTCTCTCTCTCTCTCTGTGATCTGTCTCCATCCATCCATCCATCCATCCATCCCTTTCTCAGCCCAGTTCCCTTTCGTTTCCCTTTTCCGACAGGCCCGAAGCCACATTCTCTTAACGACCGTCCAACCAGCTTAACGACCTCCGAAAAGTGGCAATCTGTTTAAAGTGTCTTTTTAGTAATGGCAATTTCTGGCTCGGTTGCGGTCGTAAGCCGAGGACCCAATGCAGAAGAGGCCCGCTTTTGTCTGTGTGTCGCCACGACAAACAACAAAGCGCAAGCTTTGGCGGAGGTTTCCTGTTGTGGTTACACACTTGAGCAACCTGGGTGGTGTCCTTGCTTACTGTAGAAGTGTGTGTGTGGTTGTTTTCCACACAGGAGGCTGCCCAGCTAGCAATTCACTGGGGCGCACAAAAAACTCCAACACAACTCCACGCCGAGTTGTGGAAGCCTTCCGGATTCCCGCCTTCCAGACAGAGTCCTCACTTTATGACCAAAATTCACGGTTGCTAAAGGGAGCGGAATCCCCTGACCTAGGGACTCGGCAACCGTCGTAAGTGTGAAGTAGATGCCAAGCATTGGATTTTTCATTGCGGGACCCTTGGAGGATGGCCACCATGGTGCAGGGTGTGAAGAACGGCCCTAAGTCCCTTTTTTTTGGCCCCCCGTGCCGTTGTAACTCGGGACGGTCACTAAACGAGCTGTCGTAAGTCGAGGACTTCCTGCCGCCTAAGGCACTGATGATGTTCCCTAGTTGGGTGGTGAGACGTCTGCAAAGAAAACCACCCGGCTCAGAGAGCACCCGGGAGCCTACATTCCTTCCTCCTCCATAACTGACCCTCATATTTCCGTCGTTAAGTGAGGCAGTTGTGAGGCGGCTTTTGCCCCACCGGATAAGCTTTTTTCTCCCACCCTTATGAGGTGAATCTATGCCAGGGGCCTTCAAACGTGGCCCCTTTTATGACTGGTGGACTTCAACTCCCAGCATTCCTCAGCCAGCGTGCCTGGCTGAGGAATTCTGGGAGTTGAAGTCCACCAGTCATAAAAGGGCCTGGTTTGAAGACCACTGTTCTGGATTCAAGCCTACAGTTTCATCAAAATGGCCGACTGAGGAATTCTGGGAGTTGAAGTCCCACCAGTCATAAAAGGGCCTAGTTTGAACACCCCCTGGTCTGGATCCATGCTCCCAGTTTCATCAAAATGGCTGACTGAGGAATTCTGGGAGTTGAAGTCCCACCAGTCATAAAAGGGCCTAGTTTGAACACCCCCTGGTCTGGATCCATGCTCCCAGTTTCATCAAAATGGCCGACTGAGGCATTCTGGGAGTTGAAGGCCGCCAGTCATAAAAGGGCCAAGTTTGAAGACCCCTGAGAGTCTGGATCCAAGTCTGCAGTTTCATCAAAATGGCCGACTGAGGCATTCTGGGAGTTGAAGGCCGCCAGTCATAAAAGGGCCAAGTTTGAAGACCCCTGAGAGTCTGGATCCAAGCCCGCAGTGTCATCAAAATGGCCGACTGAGGCATTCTGGGAGTTGAAGTCCACCAGTCATAAAAGGGCCAAATTTGAAGACCCCTGAGAGTCTGGATCCAAGTCTGCAGTTTCATCAAAATGGCCGACTGAGGAATTCTGGGAGTTGAAGGCCGCCAGTCATAAAAGGGCCATGTTTGAAGACCCCTGGTCTGGATCCAAGCCCGCAGTTTCATCAAAATGGCCGACTGAGGCATTCTGGGAGTTGAAGTCCACCAGTCATAAAAGGGCCTAGTTTGAACACCCCTGAGAGTCTGGATCCAAGCCTGCAGTTTCTGGGACCTGTAGTCCCTGCCTTAAAGGGGCCCAATTCGAGCACTGAGGGCTGACTCACACCCCCACCCCCCAATACAAGAAGACTACTGTCCCCATCCATCCCAGCCGGGGGGGCATTCTGGGACTTGTGGTCCGCCACACCCCCCAATACAGGAAGACTACTGTCCCCATCCATCCCAGTCGGGGGGCATTCAGGGATTTGTAGTTACCCCACCCCCGCCTAATACAGGAAGACTACTGTCCCCATCGATCCCAGCCGGGGGGCATTCTGGGACTTGTAGTCTCTCCACCCCCCCAATACAAGAAGACTACTGTCCCCATCAATCCCAGCTGGGGGGCATTCTGGGACTTGTAGTCCCCCACCCCCCAATACAGGAAGACTACTGTCCCCATTGATCCCAGCCGGGGGGGCGTTCTGGGACTTGTAGTCTTCCTCCCTATCTTCAAGGGGCCCAACTTTACTTGACCACTAACAATGGAAGGTCACCCACGATTTCTCCCCCCACCCATACAAGACTATTGCCCCCATCGATCCCAGCCAGGGGGCATTCTGGGACTTGTAGTCCCCCCACCCCCCAATACAGGAAGACTACTGTCCCCATCCATCCCAGCCAGGGGGCATTCTGGGACTTGGAGTCCCCGCCTCAAAGGGGCCCAATTCGAGCACCGAGGGCTGACTCTCACCCCCCCATCCCCCAAGACAAGACGACTACTGTCCCCATCCATCCCAGCCAGCATTCTGGGACTTGTAGTCCCCCCTCCCCATCTTCAAGGGGCCCAACTTGAGCACCCACGATTCCCAACCCAACAAGGCTATTTTATCCATTGATCCCAGCCGGTGGAGGGAGGGTTAGGGTCTCTAACCCCCACCCGCAATACAAGACTACTGTCCCCATCGATCCCAGCCAGGGGGCATTCTGGGACTTGTAGTCCCCCCATCCCCCCATCTTCAAGGGGCCCAAGTTGAGCACTAACCAGGGAGGGTCGCCCACGATTCTCCCCCCCTCCGCCATACAAGACTACTGTCCCCATCGATCCCAGCCAGGAGACATTCTGGGACTTGTAGACTCCCCACCCCCCCATACAAGAAGACTACTGTCCCCATCCATCCCAGCCGGGGGGCATTTTGGGACTTGTGTTCCGCCACCCCCCCCAATACAGGAAGACTACTGTCCCCATCCATACCAGCCAGGGGGCATTCAGGGATTTGTAGTTACCCCACCCCCCCAATACAGGAAGACTACTGTCCCCATCCATCCCACCCGGGGGGCATTCTGGGACTTGTACCCCACCCCCCAATACAGGAAGACTACTATACCCATCCATCCCAACCGGGGGGCATTCTGGGACTTGTGGTCCACCCACCCCCCAATACAGGAAGACTACTGTCCCCATCCATCCCAGCCAGGGAGCATTCTGGGACTTGTAGTCCCCCCACCCCCCCAATACAGGAAGACTACTGTCCCCATCCATCCCAGCCAGCATTCTTGGACTTGTGGTCCGCCCCACCCTCCAATACAGGAAGACTACTGTCCCCATCCATCCCAGCCGGGGGGCATTCTGGGATTTGTGGTCCCTCCACCCCCCCCAATACAGGAAGACTACTGTCCCCATCCATCCCAGCCAGCATTCTGGG
>NW_015390318.1:45715-47380 GCF_001527695.2 Protobothrops mucrosquamatus | reverse complement strand
CCCCCCCAATACAGGAAGACTACTGTCCCCATCCATCCCAGCCAGCATTCTTGGACTTGTGGTCCGCCCCACCCTCCAATACAGGAAGACTACTGTCCCCATCCATCCCAGCCGGGGGGCATTCTGGGATTTGTGGTCCCTCCACCCCCCCCAATACAGGAAGACTACTGTCCCCATCCATCCCAGCCAGCATTCTGGGACTTGTAGTCCCCCTCCCCATCTTCAAGAAACACTAACAATGGAGGGTCACCCATGATTTCTGCCCCCCCCACAGGACTATTGCTCCCATCGATCCCAGCCGGGGGGCATTCTGGGACTTGTGCTCTCCCCACCCCAATACAGGAAGACTACTGTCCCCATCCATCCCAACCAGGGGGCATGCTGGGACTTGTAGTCCCCCCACCCCCCCAATACAAGAAGACTACTGTCCCCATCGATCCCAGCCAGGGAGCATTCTGGGACTTGTAGTCTCCCCACCCCTCAATACAAGAAGACTATTGTCCCCATCCATCCCAGCCAGCATTCTGGGACTTGTAGTCCCCCTCCCCATCTTCAAGAAGAACTAACAATGGAGGGTCACCCGTGATTTCTGCCCCCCCCCAAGACTATTGCTCCCATCGATCCCAGCCAGGGGGATGCTGGGACTTATAGTCCCCCCTCCCCCTCCCCTTAAAGGGGCCGAGCTCGATCCAAAAGAAATCAGCAAAAAAAAGGAAGAAAAAAGGGGGGCTTGTTTCTTTCGCCTCCCCCTCTCCCCAAAGCGTGTTGTGTGTTGTGTAGTGTGTAGTTGTGTGTTGTGTTGTGTTGTGCAGCGAGCGTTACCGGATGAAGGTGGTCTTGCCGGTGGAGTACTGGCCGACCAGGAGCACCATGGGCTTGTTGTCGAAGTCGGCGTCCTCCAGGGCGGGCGAGTGGAACTCGTGGAACCTGTAGTGCTCCTCCAGCGGCAGCAGCTTGGCCCGGTAGAGCTTCCGCAGCCCCTCGCTCACCGTCTGGAAGACCTCGGGGTCCTTGCGCCGCCGCTCGTCGCCGCCCAGCCAGCTGAACATGGCGGAGGAGGAGAAGCAAGAAGGAGACTCAGCCGGGAAGAGGCGGCGGCGGCACTTTAAATGCCAGCCCTGCCGGCGGCCGACCCACCCCGGAAGCGGAAATGGAGGCCCCCTCCCGGATTTCCGCTCCGGAGGCATGAGGCGGAACGGACTCTCTAGGGAGGCGGGCGGAGGGGGGGACGGAGAAGGGGTGCGTTTCCGGTCGGGAGGGTGGTTTTCCGGTAAGGGAAGGACGCGCTAGGAAGCGACTCTACGGCGGGACTTTCTGCTTTCCCTTTTATGACTGGTGGACTTCAACTCCCAGAAATTCCTCGGCCTTTTCTCTAGGGAGGAAGGGGGCGGATTTCCGCTCCGGAGGAAAGAGGAGGAGAGCGCGACGGCCTCTCTAGGAGGAATGAACCCTCTAGGGAGGCGGAGGGGCGGAGAAGGGGTGGGTTTCCGGTTGCAAGGGATGGACTTCCGGTTGGGAAAGACGCGCTAGGAAGCGACTCTACGGCGGGACTTTCCCGCTTTCCCAAGGGGCCCTTTTATGACTGGTGGACTTCGACTCCCAGAAATCCTCAGCCTTCTCTCTAGGGAGGAAGGGGGCGGATTTCCGCTCCGGAGGAAAGAGGAG
>NW_015390318.1:37640-45029 GCF_001527695.2 Protobothrops mucrosquamatus | reverse complement strand
TTGCAAGGGATGGACTTCCGGTTGGGAAAGACGCGCTAGGAAGCGACTCTACGGCGGGACTTTCCCGCTTTCCCAAGGGGCCCTTTTATGACTGGTGGACTTCGACTCCCAGAAATCCTCAGCCTTCTCTCTAGGGAGGAAGGGGGCGGATTTCCGCTCCGGAGGAAAGAGGAGGAGAGCGCGACGGCCTCTCTAGGAGGAATGGACCCTCTAGGGAGGCGGAAGGGCGGAGAAGGGGTGGGTTTCCGGTTGCAAGGGATGGACTTCCGGTTTGGAAAGACGCGCTAGGAAGCGACTCTACGGCGGGACTTTCCCGCTTTCCCAAGGGGCCCTTTTATGACTGGATGGACTTCAACTCCCAGAAATTCCTCAGACTTCTCTCTAGGGAGGAAGGGGGCGGATTTCCGCTCCGGAGGAAAGAGGAGGGGAAGGGGCGGTTTTCCGGTCGGTTCCTCTATGGAATAGAGTATTCAATAGTCTTATTGAAAGGGAGCTTCCGGTTGGGGAAGAGGAAAAGGATGCCGCGCTAGGAGAAGGCTCTTTGTGGTGCTAAGGCTTCCGATTAAGTAGAGTTGGGGACGCGGTCAAGTGGAGCGCGGCGCAGGCGCACTCGGGCAAACTGGAGGGGGGTGAGCGGTCGCGCAGGCGCAGAGCTGCCTGCTGCGCAGCCTGGTCCTCCGCAGAGGTGGCTACTGGAGTGCCTGCGTGGCTGAGGCGGGTCCTGGCGGGGTCCTGACGTGACATTGATTTGGCCGCCATGTCGCAGCAGCAGCAACAGCCCCGCGTCCCTCCGGCCGCTGCCAACCCGGGCTTGATTGGCTTCCTCCGCCACCAAATCAAGCATCGGCCCAGCGTGAGTGGCTCTCCGGGACTCCCGGCCCCATCGTTCCCAGCCCACCCCAGGGGTCATTTGCATGCCTGGACTCCAGCTCCCATAGTCCAGGGCCATTGCAGCCCACCCTGGGGTGGGGACATTTGAATGCTTGGACTCCGTCGCCCATAATCCCCTTGCCAGTGCAGCCCAACCTAGGAGTCGTTGCATGCCTGGACCCATCATCCCCGGCTGGCGCTGTCCCCCTCAAGGGTCTTTTATGCCTTCCCATAGTTCTCAGCCCACACAATTCAGCCTGGACTGCATCTCCCATAATCTCCCTATGGAGGCAGTCCACCCTAATGGTCATTGGTATGCCTGGACTCCAGCTCCCATCGTCCCCAGCTCTGCCCTCCCTAGGGGTCATTTGTATGCCTGGACTCCAGCTCCCATCGTCCCCAGCTCTATCCTCCCTAGGGGTCATTTGTAGGCCTGGACTCCAGTTCCCATCATCCCCAGCTCTACCCTCCCTAGGGGTCATTTGTAGGCCTGGACTCCAGTTCCCATCATCCCCAGCTCTACCCTCCCTAGGGGTCATTTGTAGGCCTGGACTCCAGTTCCCATAGTCCTCAGCCCACACAATTCAGCCTGGACTGCATCTCCTATAATCTCCCTTATGGAGGCAGGCCACCCTAATGGTCATTGGTATGCCTGGACTCCAGCTCCCATCGTCCCCAGCTCTACCCTCCCGAGGAGTCATTTGTATGCCTGGACTGCAGCTCCCATGATCCCCGGCCGGTGCAGCCCACCCTAACGGTCATTGGTATGCCTGGACTCCAGCTCCCATCGTCCCCAGCTCTTCCCTCCCTAGGGGTCATTTGTATGCCTGGACTCCAGCTCCCATCGTCCCCAGCTCTACCCTCCCGAGGGGTCATTTCTATGCCTGGACTCCAGCTCCCATCGTCCCCAGCTCTACCCTCCCTAGGGGTCATTTGTAGGGCAGGACTGCAGCTCCCATAATCCTCAGGTAGCACTGTCCCCGCCCCAAGGTCTTTTATATGCCTGGATTCCAGTTCCCATAGTCCCATAGTCCTCAGCCCACACAATTCAGCCTGGACTGCATCTCCCATAATCCCCCTATGTATGCAGTCCACCCGAGAGGCCATTTGTATGCCTGGATACCGGCCCCCATACTCCCTGGCCAGTGCAGCCCACCCTAGTGGTCGTTTGTATGCCTGGACCTCAGCTCCCATCGTCCACGGCCGGCGCTGCCCTCCTTCACGGTCTTTTATGTCCCTGGTTTCCAGCCCCCATCGTCCCCACTCAGTTCTACGCATCCTAGGGGTCATTTGTATGCCAGGACTGCAGCTCCCATGATGCCCGGCCAGTGCAGCCCACCTTAATGGTCATTTGTATGCCTGGACTCCTGCTCCCATCGTCCCCGGCCAGTACAGCCCACCCTAATTGGTCATTTGTATGCCTGGACTCCATCTCCCATAATCCCTGACCAGTGCTTCCCACCCTAATGATCATTTGTATGCCAGGACTCCAGCTCCCATCGTCCCCAGCCAGCTCTGCCCTCTCTAGGGGTCATTTGTATGCCAGGACTGCAGCTCCCATGATCCCCAGCCAGTGCAGCCCACCCTAAGGGTCATTTGTATGCCAGGACTCCAGCTCCCATTGTCCCCAGCCAGCTCTACCCTCCCTAAGGGGTCTTTTGTACGCCTGGACTTCAGTCCCCATCATCCCTGGTTGACAACCCCCCCTTTACTGCCCGGGATCTTTTATGCACCTATACTCCAGCTCCCATAGTCCCCAGCCGACCCTTCCCTGCGCCTGAACTCCAACTCCCATCATCCCCAGCGCTTGCTCCACCTACTTGTGGGGGGGGGTCTTTAATCACACCCTTAATATCTTTCCCATCCGGTAACAAAATACAGGCAAGTCCTCGGCTTTACGACCACAGCTGAGCCCAACTTTTCCGTCGCTAAGTGAGTCACTTCCACGAGTGGACGGACTCACGGGCCGCCGTCGTTCAGCGAATCCCTTGCCATCGTAGGCGGTCGCTAAACGAATCTGGCATCCCCTGTCGGCTTGGCCCCGGGCAGGCGGGATCACCGCGACCCGTCGTAAAGACGAGTCGTAAAGACGTCGTAAGTGTGAAAAGTGTCAAAAAGGACCGTCGGTCGCCGCTTTGATAGCCGTCGCGAAAATCAGAAACGATGGCTAAGTCGTCGTTTTTTTTCCCCCACGAGCCGTCGCGACTCCCGGCGGTCACTAAACGAAGCGTCGTAAAGGGAGGACGGCCCGGATGTCTTTTTAATCTGACTTTTCTCTCTTTTTTTTTCCTCGTAGTTGATGCCGCTTTTCTTCATTATGGGGACTGCAGTGGCCGGGGCGGGACTCTACCTGATGCGCCTGGCTTTTTTCTGTCCGGAAGTAAGGTATGTATCTGACATTAAACCTGGTTCATTTCACAAGCCACCATTCGGGGTTTGCGGAAATGAGCCGATTCGCTCATTTTTGCCTCTTGCCCAAAAAAAATTAAAAAAAATAAACCAGCCCAAAAAAACAGTGTCAAAGGACCAGCCAGCTTTTTAACCACGGTTCGATTTCATACAAGGAAGTCCTCAGCTTACGACGGTCCCTTTAGGGACCGTTCGAACTTCTAACAGCACTGGAAAAAAAAAAGGGACCTAGGATTGTTTTTCGTCCTTAACGACCGTCGCAACGTCGTGATCCAAATTCAGAGGCTTTGGCCCCTGACTCATATTTATGACTGATCCCCTTTTGTGACTAACTGACCAGTCAGTGGGGAAGCTGGGTTGACTTTACGACCGTATTACTTAACCGTTTGCCCTGTAATAAATGAGCTGGGCCGGTCGTAAAGAGGGGCAAAAGTCCCTTCATAAAAACGTCTCGCTGAGCGACACAAATGGGTCGCGCGTCGCTTTGCCAAGGCCCGTCGTCACTTTGAATCGTGCTAGCTAAGCAACCGGTCATAAAGCGAGGACTGCCGGCCTAGCCGGCCCTGATACGTCAATCTTTGATTCCCTTTTCTCTCGTAGATGGGACAAGAAGAATAACCCGGAACCGTGGAACAACCTCGATCCCACTCACCGTTACAAGGTGGGGGCGTTTAAATATCGAACAAATTGGGAGCGCGGAGCAGGGGGTTGGTTGGACTAGATGGCCTCCGAGGTCCCTTCCAGCCCTGTTACTCTATGAATCTCTAAGGCTCTCCTGCTTGAGCATGGGGGGTTGGGCTAGATGACCTCCGAGGTGCCTTCCAGCCCTGTTACTCTATGATTCTGTAAGGCTCTCCTGCTTGAGCAGGGGGGTTGGGCTAGATGACCTCCGAGGCCCCTTCCAACTCTTGTTATTCCACAAGGGTCTCTGCTTGAGCAGGGGGTTGGGCTAGATGACCTCCGAGGTCCCTTCCAACTCTGTTCTAAGGGTCTCCTGCTTGAGCAGGGGCTAGATGACCTCTAAGGTCCCCTCCAACCCTGTTATTCTATGATTCTCTAAGGGTCTCCTGCCTGACAACCGGGTTGGACTAGATGACCGCCAGGGTCCCTTCCAACTCTTGTTATTCTATGATTGTGTAACAGTCTCCTACTTGAGCAAGGGGTTGGACTAGATGACCTCCAGGGTCCCTTCCAACTCTTGTTATTCTATGATTCTGTAACACTCTCCTGCTTGAGCAAGGGGTTGGACTAGATGACCTCCAGGGTCCCTCCCAACTCTTGTTATTCTACGATTCTGTAACAGTCTCCTGCTTGAGCAAGGGGTTGGACTAGATGACCTCCAGGGTCCCTTCCAACTCTTCTTATTCTACGATTCTGTAACAGTCTCCTGCTTGAGCAGGGGGTTTGGACTAGATGACCTCCAAGGTCCCTTCCAGCTCTATTATTCTATGATTTTGTAAGGGTCTCTGGCCTGACGACCGGGTTAGACTAGATGACCTCCAAGATCCCTTTCAACTCCGTAATTCTGTTGTTCTTCTGTTATTTTAAGGGGCTCCAGCCTCTCCCCCCCCCCCCCAAATTGTTTTATTTTCAATTTCACCGATACGGATACGGATTAAAGGGCTGGATTAAAACTAGCTTTAGGATCCAGCCAGGATAAGGAAAAGCAAACTAAGAAGATCAAAGCGGATTAAATTCTAAGGTCCATCCTTTTCCATCTTCTCCCTCTGATGGAGACATTTCTTGAAGTCCCCCCCCCCTTAAAGCATGGCTGGCTGGGGGATTCTGGGAGTGGAAGTCCTCCCCTCTTATAGCAGGCCGGCTGGGGGATTCTGGGAGTGGAAGTTCCCCCCTCTTAAAGCAGGCCGGTTGGGGGATTCTGGGAGTTGAAGTTCTCCACTCTTAAAGCATGCCGGCTGGGGGATTCTGGGAGTGGAAGTCCCCCCCTCTTAAAGCATGCCAGCTGGGGGATTCTGGGAGTGGAAGTCCTCCCCTCTTAAAGCATGCCGGCTGGGGGATTCTGGGAGTGGAAGTCCCCCCCCTCTTAAAGCATGGCGACTGGGGGATTATGGGAGTTGAAGTCCTCCCCTCTTAAAGCATGCCGGTTGGGGGATTCTGGGAGTGGAAGTCCTCCCCTCTTAAATCATGCCGGCTGGGGGATTCTGGGAGCGGAAGTGCATGGCTTCACCCTCTCCTAGCAATTAGCCCAAAGTCACAAGGTGGGACCTAAAGGGCTCCTGGTGATTGGCCCAAATTCATCAGCTGACTTTCCTGCCTAAGGCGGGACTAGAATTCACCCTCTCCTGGTGATTGGCCCAACGTCATCCAGCTGGCTTTCACGCCTAAGGCGGGACTAGAACTCATCCTCTTCTGGTGATTGGCCCAAAGTCACCCAGCTGGCTTTATTTCATAAGGTGGGACTAGAACTCACCGTCTCCTGGTGATTGGCCCAAACTTACCCAGCTGGCTTTCCTGCCTAAGGCGGGACTAGAACTCGCCCTCTCCTGGTGATTGGCCCAAAGTCAGCCAGCCGGCTTTCATGCCTAAGGCGGGACTAGAACTCCCCGTCTCCTAGTGATTGGCCCAAAGTCACCCAGCTGGCTTTCATGCCTAAGGCGGGACTAGAATTTTTCAGCCTGTAGCAAAGTTCTGTCTGTCTAGATACGAGGGGTGGTGGGTTGATTGACAGCAGGGTTTATGGTACTGGGTAGCAGAGTGGCAAGGCCACTTAGTAAAGCCCTAGTAAATCCTTCTTTGGCATGCAAAGTCGTCGTCCGTCAAGCGTAAAATCCCTAATTTTTTTCGCATCCGTTTTCATATTTTTATTTTTGATATTTTGGGACAAGCAGGGCTTCCATCCGAATAATTCCCGGTTTTCCCCCCCTAGTTTTTCGCCATTAATATGGACTACAGCAAGTTGAAGAAAGACCGTCCGGATTTCTGAGAACGAGGTGGAGGGGGGTTTTTTTGGGGACCGTCCTCGGGATAAGCCGTCGACGAAGGTCTTTGGGTCTTCCGGAAGCTGACCGCACAACTTGTACACTTACTTCGTAATCCTGGAAACCAAATCTTTGTGGTACATCGCGCTTAAAAAAAACCAATGATGATGTTTTGGAGACGTGCATGCTTAAAATTAATAAATGATCGACTTGAAAACCTAATGGGCGTTGGGTCCGTTTGGATTTCTTGGAAACCTTGGTGAAGTTGGGTGAAAACCCTTTAGAAAAAAAGAGAAAAAAGGAAAATAATTACGGTAGGGGAGAGAAAGGAGATGATAGATAGATAGATAGATAGATAGATAGATAGATAGATAGATAGATAGATAGATAGATAGATAGATGATAGATAGATAGATGATAGATAGATAGGAAGGAAGGAAGGAAGGAAAAGAAAAAAGAAAGAGAAGAGGGAAGGAGGGAAAAATTATGGTAGGGAAGGGAGGGGATATGATTGATAGATGGATGGGTGGATGGAAGGAAGGAAGGAAGGAAAAGAAAGAAAGGGAAGGAGGGAAAAAATTATGGAAGGGAAAGGATATGATAGATAGATGATAGATAGATAGGTAATAGATAGATAGATAGAAAGGAAGGAAGGAAGAAAAAGAAAGAAAGAAGAAAGGAGGAAAAAAATTATGGTAGGGAAGGGAAAGGATATGAGAAAGAAAAAGAAAGAAAGAAAAGAGGGAAGGAGGGGGAAAAATTACGGTAGGGAAGGAAAAGGAGATGAGAAAGAAAGAAAAAAAAGAAAAGGGAAGGAAAAAAAAGAATTACGGTAGAGAAGGGAAAGGAGACGAGAAAGAAAGAAAAAGAAAGCAAGAGAAAGAAGAGGGAGGGAGGGGAAAAATTACGGTAGGGAAGGGAAAGTAGATAAGAAAGAAAGAAAAAAAGAAGACGGAGGGAAAAAGAATTACGGTAGGAAAGGGAAAGGAGATGAGAAAGAAAGAAAGGAAAGAAAAAAGGGACAGAAAAAGAAGGACAAAAAGGGACACAAGAAAAAAAGTGAAGGAAGAAATGAAGGAGGCAGGAGGAAAGAAGGACAGAAATAAGAAAAGGAAAAAAAATGGGAATAAGGGAAGGAGAGAAAGTGGAGGCTAGAATGAAGGAGAGAAAA
>NW_015390318.1:34612-36127 GCF_001527695.2 Protobothrops mucrosquamatus | reverse complement strand
CATTTGACGACCGTTCTCGCCACCGTTCTTAAGCGAATCCCTGCGCTTCGTCGGAAGGTGGCCACAGGAGATCGCGTGACCCCACCATCGTAACTACGAGTCGTTTGCCTCGTGTGTGCATTTTTGAGCCCAGGAGGCCTTTGGGATGGGAGACCACCAGGAGAGCCCAGGGCTGTAGACAAAACTGGAGAAAAACTGGAACATGAGGGAAGTTGAAGCCTCAGTTTAGGAGTCAGGAAGGAGGGAGGCTGGATATAGTCCAGTGTCAACCTACTCGGGAAATAAGAACTGCTCGGGATGGGAGACCACCAGGAGATCTAAGGGCTGTAGGCTAAACTGAGGGAGGGGGAAAATCCCACCCATTGCCTACTTGCTTCTCTATATGCAACCCCATAGGACCCTCCAGCCGGCTCAATTTACTTATTTACTTATTATTTACTACAAGGCCGCAGCGGTTCAGGCAGGCCTGAGGGAAGGAGGCGGGACTACATTTCCCGACATGCCCCGCGGGTGAGGGAGATCCCTGCTCTATGAGCTCTATGTCTATGAGGTAAAAAAGGGAGGGACTTCAACTCCCAGAATGCGCCGCGCGCCACTTTCACAGTTGACGCCGCTGCTCAAGCGGGCGTGAGGAGAAGGCGAGGGGACTTCAAAGCCCAGAGTGCCCCGCGCGCGGTTTCCGCCCTAGGAAGGCCGCAGCGGCTCCGGCGGGCGTTAAATCGGGACTTTAAATCTCAGAGTGCTTCGCCGGCGTAGGGAGAGCATGAAAAGGCGAGGGGACTTCAAAACCCAGGGTGCTCCGCGCGCAACGGAAAGCCACCGCAGCTCAGGAGGGCCAGGCGGGTGGGGGGATGAAGGACTGTCATTCCCAGAATGCCTCGCGCGCCACACTTCCGCCGGCAGAAAGCCTCCGCGGCTCAGGCGGGCGTGAGGCGAGACACGGAGGACTTCAACTCCCAGAGTCCGTCGCGCGCGACTTCCGCCGGACTAGGAACTCCGCGGCTGAGGCGAGATTTCAACTCCCAGAGTTCCTCGCCAAACTAAGAAAACCGCAGCTGAGGCAGGACTTCAACTCCCAGAGCTCCCCGCGCGCCGCTTCCGCCAAACTAGGAAGACCTCCCCCCCCGACTGAGGCCGGACTTCAACGCCCAGAGTTCCTCGCGCGCCGCTTCCGCCAGACTAGGAAAATTACGACTGAGGCCCGATTTCAACTCCAAGAGTTCTTCGCGCGCCGCTTCCGCCAGGGTAGGCAGACCGCTGCTGAGGCCGGACTTCAACTCCCAGAGCTCCCCGCGCGCCGCTTCCACCAGACTAGGCAGACCGCTTCTGAGGCCGGACTTCAACTCCCAGAGCTCCCCGCGCGCCGCTTCCGCCAGACTAGGAAAATTGCGACTGAGGCCCGACTTCAACTCCCAGAGTTCCTCGCGCGCCGCTTACGCCAACCTAGGAAGACCGTAGCTGAGGCCGGACTTCAACTCCCAGAGTTCCTCGCGCGCCGCTTCCGCCAGACTAGGC
>NW_015390318.1:13191-32504 GCF_001527695.2 Protobothrops mucrosquamatus | reverse complement strand
CCCCCCCACTCAGGGTCGAGGGGAGGGGGAGACCCAGGGGAGGGAATGACACCCCCCACTTTAGGGTCTAGGACAGAGGGGAGGGGGAGACCCAAGGGGAGGGAATGACCCCCCAACTCAGGGTCTAGGGGAGGGGCAGTGCCAGAGGAGGGGGAGACCCAGGGGAGGGGGAGGGAATGACCCCCCCAGTCAGGGTCTAGGGGAGGGGGAGGGAATGACCCCCCCACTTTAGGGTCTAGGACAGAGGAGGGAATGACACCCCCCACTTCAGGGTCTAGGAGGGAGGGGAGGGGGAGCCCCAGGGGAGGGGGAGGGAATGACCCCCCCCACTTCAGGGTCTAGGGGAGGGGGATGGAATGACACCCCCTACAGGGTCTGGGAAGGGAAGGGGAGACCCAGAGGAGGAGGAGGGAATGATACCCCCCATTTCACGGTCTAAGAGAGAGGGGTGGGGGAGAGAATGACACCCCCCATTGAGGGACTAGGAAGAGGGGAGGGGGAAACCCAAGGGGGGGAGGGAGGAGAAAGGGGAGGGGGAGGCCCAGCGGAGGGGGGAGGGAGAGGAAAAGGAGGGAAGGAAGAAAGGCAGGAGGAAGGAGGGAAGGACAGAAAAGGGAAGAAGGAGAAAGAAACTGGAAGGAAAGGAAGAAGGAAAGGGAGGAGGGAAAGAAATAGCTTGAAAGAAAGATGGAAGAAAGGAAGGAGAAAGGCCAGAGGAAAGCAGGACCGGAAAAAGGAAGGAGAAAGAAAAGACACAGGAAAGGAAGAAGGGAAGAAACAGGTTGGAGGAGAGAAAGAAAGACCTTCCCTTCCTTCCCAGGCTACTACTTGGGCATGTGTTTTGCGGCGCCCGAAAAACAGCTCTGCACCATCTACCAGGCGCCCGATCCGTGGAAGACCTTCCTGGCCGGGGCTGTCCTCCTCCTGGCCCTCGCGGGCACCTTCACCTACACCTGGTCGCAGGACGGCTGGGCCCACCACCCGCTGGTCAAGACCCTGGCCACCTTCGCCCTGCCCCCCCACCCCGGCTGGCGGGCCGTGGCCGCCTCCATCAATGCCGAATTCCGCCGGATCGACAAGTTCGCCACGGGGCCCCCGGGGGCCCGGCTGATCGTGACCGACAGCTGGATCCTCAAGGTCACCACCTACTCCTTGCACGTGGCCCAGCAGCGCGACATCCAGCTGACCGTCGTAGACGCGAGACAGCAAGAGCTGTTGCCGGACGCCGGCATGCCGGCTCAGTTCCTGACCATCCGCGTGGCCAGCGCCAACCCCCAAGTCAAGCCCTTTGACATCCGGTAATGGTTCCGCTCTTAAGAGTAAGGCCCTGGGCACTCACACGAACGAGTCCCCAAGTGCCTGCGATGCTTGCACAAGGGAGGCCCAGCACGCTCGCACGTGTGTCCGAGCGCCTGTGAAGCTTGAACGAGTGAGGCCCCAAGCGCTCGCACGAGGGAGGCCCAGTGTGCTTCCATGAAAGATCACGAGCACTCGCACTCATGTGTCTGAGCATCTGGTAAGCTTGAGTCCCCGAACATTCACAAGTGAGGCCCAGAGCCAATGCACAAGTGAGTTTCAGTGCCCAGGATGCTCGGATGAGTGAGGCCCCAAGCACTGGCATGAGTGAGGCCCAGTGCTTGCACGATAGATCATTCGCATGAGGTCCTGAGCGCTGTGTGTCTGAGCACTCGTAAAGCTTGCATGAATGAGTCCCTGAGCACTCGCAAATGTGGCCCAGAGCCCTTGGACAAGTGAGTCTCGGTGCCCCTGATGCTTGCATGAGTGAGGCCCAGAGTGCTTGCATGAAAGAGACCACAAGGCCCCGAGCGTTTGCATGAGTGAGGCTCAGAGCACTCACACGTATGTCCGAGCACCTGTGAAGCTTGCATGAGTGAGTTCCCAAGTATTCCCGAGTGAGTCTCAGTGCCTGTAATGCTCGCACGAGTTACAGCGCTCGCACGAGTGAGGCCCCAAGCACTAACAGGTATGTCCGAGCACCTGTGAACCTTGCACGAGTCGCCGAGCATTCACGAGTGAGTCTCAGTGCCCGTAATGCTCGCACGAGGCCCAGAGTGCTTGTATGAGTGTGGCCCAGAGCACTCACGCGTGTATCCGAGCACCCCGTCAAGCTTCCATGAGAGTGCCCGAGCATTTGCGAGTGAGGCCCAGAGCCCTTGCACAAGTGAGTGTCGATGACCGTGAGGCACGAATGAGGCCTGAGTGCTCGCACGAGTGAGGCCCAGAATGCTTGCACAAAAGAGACTATGATGCCCCGAGCACTGAAATGTGTGTCCAAGCACGTGTGAAGTCCCTGAATGAGTCCCCGAGTGAGGCCCACATCGCTTGCACAAGTGACTCTCCATGCCTGTGATCCTCGCACGAGCAAGGCCCAGAGCGCTCGCACGAAACACCACGAACCCTCGCACGAGGCCCCGAGCGTCGACACATGTATGTCTCCGAGTACCCGTGATGCTCCAGCCGGCCACTCAACGGGGCCCGGTTGTGGATCCACCACAGACCGGGAGCGTGTCGTGGCCCGCAGGTTGGGGACCCCTGCTCTGGATCTCCCTTTGGAAAAGAAAGGTCCTTCCTTGTCCCAAACCTGACCTCACAGCTTCGTTTTCCTCTCAGGCTCAACTCGTCGGAATACGGGGACCTGCAGGAAAAACTCCAGGCCCCGATCCGGAACGCGGCGCAGGTAGTCATCCATCAGAGCCTGAGCGACCTGTTCCTGGAGACATTCAGCACCCTGGTGGAGAGGAACCAGCCTTACCCGCTGCCCAGCAACCAGGTGAAGTCTCTTCCGCTTTGGATCGGGGGGGATTACGGCTGGTCCCCCACTTACGACGGGTCTGCTTAGTAACCATTCAAAGTTGCCCCAAAAAAAAGTATCCTGGGCCAGCTCTCAGATTTCCAAGCTAACAGGTAGCCCTTCACTTACAACGGGTTCGTTTAGTGACCGAAGTTCATCAATGCTGGAAGGGAGTGAGGTATTGTATATAAATAGACAGCAAACCCTCCCAGCACTGATGTTACCTGGAGGGGTCACAAAACGTCTGTAAGAAAACCACCCAGCTCAAAACATCTCTGCTGACCCCTCTCTTTCCTTCCTTCCTCTCCCCTCCTTCGCCCCGCAGGAGCTGCACCTGTGCATCGGCTGCATGCAGATCCAGGCCAACGTCAAGCTGCTGAAAAACTGCCGGGAGCCGCAGGAGGGCGAATGCCAGCCCTGTTTCTGCTACCCCATGTGGTGCCTCCTCTGCATGGGCAAATGGTTCGCCAGCCAGCAGGACCAGCAGCATCCCGAAACCTGGCTCTCCAGCCACGTGCCTTGTCCCACCTGCCGAGCCAAATTCTGCATTTTGGACGTCTGCTTGGTGCAGTGATGGCTGACGCGTCGAGGCGGCGAGACTCCGCCGAGACAAATCCGATCGGCTGGGTGTCTCTCGTTCCCGGGATGATCTTCGACAGGATGAAATGTTCCTACAATTCCCCCTTTTGATGGTTCGGCAATTTCCATTTCCGAAACGCGGCCCTTTTCAGAAGGGTGGACTTCAACTCCCAGAATCCCTGGCCGAGGGATTCTGGGAGTTGAAGTCCACCCTTCTTAAAGGGGGCCAAACGTCAGAAACGGAACTCTAGGATTGCGGGTTGCGACAAGTAATACTCACTCGTCACCTCCTAAACTGGGACAGGATTTGGCAAATTTCCTACCCCAAATTCCCTTCCCCCCCCCCCAAACTTTCCAATCCCAGAAATAGGAACGACGCCAACAAACTTTCTCGTTAAAAAAAAAAATCCTTATCCACTCCTTGGATTGAGACCGCAATTCTTTTTCCCCTCCCAAACTTTCCAATCCCAGAAATAGGAACGACGCCGACAACAACAAACTTTCTCATTAAAAAAAGAATCCTTATCCACTCCTCGGACTGAGACCGAGTTTGCAAATCCTCTTGTAGCGGCGGCATTCAAAAGACTGATCTCCCTTCCGCAGGGATAATATGTTGGACGATAAATCTAAATTATTGCGGTATTTTTTGAAGGATTTTCTTGGCAAAGGAGATGGGATTTAAGGGCCAGGAACTTGTGGGATTTTTAAAAAAAATTGCTTTTTTTTTTCTTTTTTCCTGGAGCTGAAAATATAGCCGGGAGCAAAGGATCCCGCGTTTGAAGTATTGCTGCACCAAAAATTAAGAATTTGGGATGATAATCTTGTTTTGGGGGGAAGGCTGAATTTTGGTGGTGGGAGGGATAAAAAGGAGAACGACAATCCTTGGAGAGTCTTTTTCTGACAATTTCACCCTTTTCCCAACTAGGGTTCACCAAGTGTATTATTCCGTCGGGAGCCTTGGCGAGCCAAAAACGGAAATTATTTTAATTAGTGAAATTCTTTGCGCACGAGGTGAATTCGAGCATCTGTTGGTTTTGAAATGGAGATTTTACAAACGATTTTCTCTTCGTCTCTCGGGCGAGATTGGTGGGTCTCAAATCTCAGCAATTTGAAAATAGGTGGACTTCGATTCCCAGAATTCCCCAGCTGGCATTCTTTAATGGGTGGACTTCATTTCCCAGAATCCCCCAGCCGGCATTCTTTAATGGGTGGACTTCATTTGCCAGAATTCCCCAGCCGGCATGCTTTAAGAGGGGTGGACTTCAACTCCCAGAATCCCCCAGCTGGCATTATTTAATGGGTGGACTTCATTTCCCAGAATTCCCCAGCCGGCATGCTTTAAGAAGGGTGGACTTTAACTCCCAAAATTAAAGCATGCAGGCTAGGGGATTCTGGGAGTGGAAGTCCTCCCCTCTTAAAGCACGCTGGCTGGGGGATTCTGGGAGTTGACGTCAACCCCTCTCAATGCATTCCAGCTGAGGGATTCTGGGAATTGAAGTCCTCCCCTCTTAATGCATGCCGGCTGGGGGATTCTGGGAGTGGAGGTCCTCCCCTCTTAAAGCACGCTGGCTGGGGGATTCTGGGAATTGAAGTCAACCCCTCTTAATGCATGCTGAGTTGGACGGTGATGACTTAAGCAAAGTTAAATTTCTTTCCCCCCCCCCCCAAATATCTTGAACTCGCCACCGGTCCGGGTGAGCCACAGCAAGGAAATGTGTTGTGGGTGTTTGCAAACACAGCCGCTTACGTGAAAACTTGCACCTTAGCTTACACACCTAGGTTTCCCAAGGTGTGTGGGACTTTCAATTCCCAGAATTCCCCAGTCAGTGCAGCAGCCCGTGAGAATTCTGGGTAAGTCTAGAAGTAAGTAAATCCTTCACTGGTGGAGTGATGTTTTTTTCAACTGCTCTTAAATCTTTGCGTAGTTTACTCGGTAGAAAAGGGAGATTTTAAACTGAAAAATAGCAAAAGATGAGCAACTTATTAAAAACAATTAGAAATTAAACATTCCAGTTGAGAAATATCCGGAAAAGCATTATCCAGTATTATATTGACGACCGGAAGAAATCCTGTTTCGTTTTTCAACGTTCCTACACGGAATCTGGCGAATAAAAAATTGCCACTTTTGTGAGTTCAAAACCCTTCTTTGTCCGTTTTCTTTGATTACTCCGGGTTTTGAGTCCCGTTACTGACTTCAAATTCGTTTACGCAGGTAGTCCTCGACATTAACAGCCACAACTCAGCCTGAAACTGCTGTCGCTAAGCGAGACGACGGTTCCGTGAGCTTTGCCCCCCCCTTTGGCGACTTCTCTTGGCACGTGCGTTCAGCAACTCCCTGCCGTTGTTCGGTTTGCAACGCTGTCAATCAGGTGAAGCCAGGACGCTGCGACCACCATAAAGATGAGCCCGATGCCAAGCGTCTGAAATTTTGGTCACGTGACGCACGGGGCTGCTGCAACCGTCATAAGTGTGAAAGTCCCTGTGAGTGAACTGTTGTAAGCCGAGGACGACAGCTGCTTTAGTAAGGCAAGATTCTGTCTACAGACGAGGCGCAATAAAGGAACATTTCAAGGGCGAGGACTCGTAAATTTAACTTTTTTCCGCTGCTGTTTAGAATTTCGAACGGTTACTAAACCGTCGTTAAGTCGAGAAGTCTCTGAATTTCTCGTAAGCAATTATGAATGGCTCCCAACCATAAGACTTTCCTAAAGAAGAATCAACTATTGGCAAATAGGTCACGATGTGCTACCCCTGTCACGCACACAATTAACTCTGGTTTAGTGAGTTAGCAATTCACCCCAAACCCAGAAGTGTCCCAATCTGAGTCCAGCTGCAAATAGACCAAGGTTCGTCCACCGAGCAATGGCCTGAGCATCCACAAAACCCTTGAAAGTTGCTCAAATGGAACAATTCCACCAAACTTTGATCCACCAGGCGAAACTTAAAAGCCACCCACGAGAGCACCCAAGGCAAGAAAAGTTCGGAGTCTCCGACGCAGGGTTCCAAACACGGCGTCAATCCAGAGTGAAGCAGGAATCACAGAGCTCATGGGGCAAGAATAGTTCCGAGTCTCCAAACATGGCGTCAATCCAGAGTGAAGCAGGAATCACGAGAACTCACCGGAACGAGAAAAGTTCCGAATCTACGACGCATGATTCCAAACACGGTGTCAATCCAGAGTGAAGCAGGAATGAAAGCACTTATGGAGCAATAAAAGTTCCAAGTCTCAGACGTATGATTCCAAACACGACATCAATCCATAGTGAAGCAAGAATTACAAGAGCTCATGGGGCAACTTCCGAGTCTCCAATGCATGATTCGAAACACGGCGTCAATCCAGAGTGAAGCAGGAATCGCGACGAGCGCTCATGGGGCGAGAAAAGTTCAGAGTCTCCGACGCACGATTCCAAACACGGTGTCAATCCAGAGTGAAGCAGGAATCACGACAATCTCATGGGGCGAGAAAAGTTCAGAGTCTCCGACGCAGGATTCCAAACACGGCGCCAATCCAGAGTGAAGCAGGAATCACAACGATCCAACACAGAGCTAGAAAACTCACAAGGAGAAACCCCTCTTCCAACAAGTAGGCTGAAACAGTAGGAAAAACAACCCCTTTTATTATTATTATTATTATTTACAGACCTGCAAAACGTCCAGAAAAGCAAATGCGACAAAACTCGATTTCTTCCAAACGGAAAATTATCCAAAGGCAAAGGGCAAACAACATACGACTCGGCGAACCATGATTCCTTCACAAACGGTGGCCTTCGGCCACCAGCACCTCCCACACCTTCCCTTTTATTATGCAGCCCGAGGCGTGGCTTCCTAATGCCGTCTCCTTTGCCTTTGGAGCCGCCCCGTTGCAGTCCTCTGTCCGACTCTCGTTGCCTGTCGGCGTTTGCGAGCATCTGCGATGTCTTCCGGCTGCGAATCCTCACAGTCTGTGTCTCAACCTGTGCACGAGTGGAGGGGCCAGGCTCCTCGTCAGATTGTAAGTCTTGGAGCTCCTCAGAGCCTTCCTCTGACTGATGGCACTCCAGGCCCCTCCTCCTCTTCCTCCTCGGATTCCCCAGACTCAGCCGTCGGATCCACGGGCTGGCGAGGAATCACAACACGAGTAGTCTGGCTGACCTTTTCTGCTCCTGCCTTTCCTCTGCCCTGCGTGTTCTCGGATGAGGAGCAGAAGTCAATTCCTCCTCCTCTTCTCCGCTGGCTGTCGGCTGCATTAAGCTTTCCCCAGCTGGAGCCTCCACCAAATCCCACCCGGCGGCCGTTCAGAGCCGTCAATCAACTCAGTTCTTGACCGAGCGGTTTATCCTTCCCTGTCCGGGAGTCATTCAAGGGAAGACATCGCACCGACGAGAACATAAAAGACAGAACATGATCTACTAATTTAAAAAGGTTTTATTGCTCTTACAATCTCTTACAATCGTGGCTATTTTACAAACTGCAGGAATGGAGCGTCGTCACGAAGACGTCGCCTCCGTCCGAAAAAAGAACAGAAAAAAAAAGAAGAAATATACTGGAATACATCTGTTCTTAATTGAACCTTTACATCTACATGATAAACTGCGTCATCCCGATTGTTACCGCAACAACAGAGGTGTTAATAGAGATTTTTGCCCCACCAACTATCGTTTTAGTTCCTTTCATAAATACATTATATACCTTGGTATCTTGGTTTATTAACATAGGTTTGACTACTTCTATTATCCTCATTGTTCCCGTAAAATGCTTTTAAAAAGCATTTTGTGTGTGTGTGTAGCTTGCCTCACCGATTTAATATTTGGGAATGTTTCTATCGGGGTCCTTTATACTGACGATCATAATCGTTCTCGCAGCAGCGGCCTTCCGGAACTCCCTCCAGATTGGAGAATCATAGAAATCAAAATTAAATCAAAGTTTCCCCAGATTAAGCCAAGGACAGCTGTTTTAAAGTGAGTTCCGCTCCGTTTTTACAGCCTGGTTTTGTCACGGTTGAGTGAACTCGGGGCGGTCATTAAGTGAATCGTGCAGTGGGTTAAGCACATCTTGCTTTCCCGACATTTGGACCCCACTCGTCAGACGATCGGAAAAGGGGAATCGCATGCCAGCGGCATCCATCGTAAACGCACGGCAGTTACGAAGTGCCTGAATTTTGAGACGAGACGGTGGGAACGCCGCCACGGTCCACCAAGTGGGAAAAGTCGTCAAGTCGCTTGTTTCACCGCCGTGGTAACTTCAGACACTAAATGAACGGTTGTTAAGTCAGCTTGTGTAGCTAGCGTCTGTTCAAGTAGTGACTTTACAAGAAACATCCTGACAGAACAATTAACCAGTGGAACAACCTGCCACCAGGAAGCGATGAATGCTCCAACACTGGAAGTATTTAAGGAGACTGGACAGCCATTTGTCCAAAATGGTATAGGGTTTCCTGCCTGACCAGGGGGTTGGACTAGATGACCTCCAAGGTCCCTTCCAACTTTATTATTGTCTAGGATACTGGCAAATTGTCTTTTTAACATATATTACAAAAAATAGTCTTGGGGACACACACACACATAAACACCCTTGCGTCCGCAGCCATCTTTGATGGATATCAAAAGGAAGAGCTGAGATAACCACTCACACAGATGGTGGCCGTGAATGGATGCCGCTCACAGTTGTGCGCTAATTTTTTGCACGTTGTGTAGCCGGGCAGTTGTGCGACATCTTAGCGTATCACCGAGATCTGTTTTAAGACAACTTTTTTCGGCTTTTTAATTTAGCCGTTTCCTTCTCGGCTCCCAAGATGGACTCCCCAACAGTCAACCAAACACAACATTGGGAAGGCTGTGGAACGAGGTCAGGTAGTCCTCGGCTTAACGGCCGCAATTGGGATCAGAACTGCACAGCGCTGCGCTTGATGACGTTCCCTAGTTGGGTCGTGAAACGTCTGCCAGGAAACAAGCAAGCGCAGAGCCCACCAAGAACTCCACAGATCAGAATTTTTCATTGCTAGACAAGTGAGTCACGCCCAATTTTACCCCTTTTCCCCCCGCCATGGTCGTTAAATGAATTATGAGGTTGTTAAGTGAATCCACCTTCCCCCGTTTTGACTTTGCTTGTCGGAACACAAGCTGGGAAGGTCGGAAACGGCCATCGCGTGACCTGGGACCTTGCCACCGTCCTAATTACATGGCAGTTGCCAACGCCCGCGTTTCAATCACGTGACTGTGCGGATGCGGTAATGGTCGTGAGCATGAGGACTGGCCGCACGTGCGAGGACCAGTGTTTAAAGTCACTTTTTTTCCAGTGCCGCCGTAAGTTCAAATCGTCGGTTACCAAACGGTGGTAAGCCGAGAACTGCTTGAACGGTTTTTTTTAAAAAAAAAAAAAGATTTTAATTTTTTCATTTCGAAAGAGAAGATCAAGATGGAAACTTGTGAAAGTTTACATTCTTCCTGGGGACTTTTGTTGTCGGCGATAAAAGTCTAGGAAATTCAGATTCAGACGTTCCGGCAAAAATGCAAAATATTTTGGGCTCAGTCCGTCCTGCGGATCTTCAAAAAATATATATATAACAACAACCCACATTAAGTTCCTTCTCGTGTTAATCAGTCACACAACATGAATCAACAACACAATGGAGGGTTGCCTCCAGTTCAGGGTTTTCTCAACTGAGAACTGTTTGAAGTTACGACGGCATTAAAAAAAGCCGCTTTTGACCTTTTCCACGCTTATCAGCCTTGCACCATCCTCGTGGTCATGTGATCAACATCCAGATGTTTGGCAACTGGCACGCACTTATGACGGTTCAAGTGTTCCCGGCGTTCGCGTGATCCTCTTTCGCAACCGTCTAACGAGTGAAGTCAACGGGAAAGCCGGAATTGCTTAACGTCCGGGTGACTAACTTAACGGCCGTGATTCGCTTAACGACTGTGGCAAAAAAGGTCATAAACTGGGGCAAAGCTGACGTAACAAATGTCTCGCTTAACACTGGAAACCTGGGGGCCGAGTTGTCATAAATCAAGGACTACCTGTAGCAAGGTAGACAATCATTGGAAGATGGTCTTAACGTCCTTCCAGCACGTTTGAACCAAGCTTGGGACAGTAGCTCTTCTCACAAAGCTGGGATATATCTGGAGCCTAAGAATGCGACACAACGCACCACAAGTTGCGGACCGTGAGTCGGAAGGCGGCAAGCGAGGCAGACTACCGAAACACGGCAGAACGTCTCCGCAACTTCTGTTAACTGGGTTACGTCGTGAGGTAATCTCCGTGTTGAGGGAACTGAATCATCAATGGTTGCGTGGTACACAAACGCCGCAATGACGGACTTCGCACAGCCAGCCCTGGGATGGTTTAGTGAAGTGGACTCATGAAAGCAGCAAGGTCAGACAGGCAAACTATGGTAGGCCGATTCTGTTTACGGCTAAAGGTGGACTTTCCTTGGCTGTGGAGGTCTTCTCTGCGTTCTAACCTGTCCTGATGCAAATAATACAACTGAATGGTGGGCATTGCCGTTTTTTTGTGTGATGAACGGAGAGATGGGAAGAGGTTGCGTCTTCAGTGGATCAAAAAGGTCGGGAAATTCGAACCGGTTCCTCCCAAGACCATCAGCCCTTTGACTGAACTAAGACGCGAAGATCTTCTTATTTAAGTTTACAAACAGTGGCAGTGGATCAGATTGAGTTGAGAGCGATGACTCAGTGCTGGTTGGGATCTTATGAAAGCAGCTACATCGCAACAACCCAACAGTGTCCTGGAGCTCATTCGAGCAGCTGCATCTCAATGTCCGGCATGGGTTTGGAGCTTATTATAGCAGCTATGTCTCACTAACCGGGCACTGATTGGAAGCTCGTGACGACAACTACATCTCAACATCCCAGCACTGGTTGGAAGCTCATGAAAACCGCTACATCTTAACAATCCAGCACTGATTTGCAGCATGTAAAATAGCTACATCTCAACACCCAACAAGGCTTTAATGCTCATTAATGCACCTCCGTCTCAACAACCCAGAACTGCTTTGAAGCTCATAAAAGCAGCCATATTGCAAAAACCCGGCACTAGTTCGAAGCTCATTAAAGCAGTTACATCGCAACAACCCAGCACTCCTTTGCAGCGTGTCAAACAGCTACATCTCAAAATCTGACAAGGCTTTTAGGCTCATAACAACCCACACTGATTCCAACATCATGAAAGCAGCCACACTGCAACAATCTAGCACCGCTTCAATGCTCATGAAAGCAGCTACATCTCAACAAACTGGCACTAGTTCGAAGCTCATGAAAGCAGCTACATCTCAACAAACTGGCACTAGTTCGAAGCTCATGAAAGCAGCTACATCTAACAACCCAGCACTGCTTTGAAGTTCATAAAAGCAGCTACATCTCAACCTCAGCAATAGTTCAAAGCTCATCAAAGCAGCTAAATCTCAACAACCCATCACTGCTTTGAAGCTGATGAAAGTGGCTACATCTCAACAACCCAATACTAGTTCAAAGCGGCTACATCTCAACAACTCAGCAATGCTTTGAAGCTCATCAAAGCAGCTACATCTCAAGAACCCAATACTAGTTCAAAACAGCTACCTCTCAACAACTAAGCAATGCTTCGAAGCTCATCAAAGCAGCTACATCTCAACAACTCAGCAATAGTTCAAAGCTCATCAAAGCAGTTACCTCTCAACAACCCATCACTGCTTTGAAGCTGATGAAAGCGGCTACATCTCAACAACCCAATACTAGTTCAAAGCGGCTACATCTCAACAACTCAGCAATGCTTTGAAGCTCATCAAAGCAGCTACATCTCAAGAACCCAATACTAATTCAAAGCGGCTACCTCTCAACAACTAAGCAATGCTTCGAAGCTCATCAAAGCAGCTACATCTCAACAACTCAGCAATAGTTCAAAGCTCATCAAAGCAGCTACCTCTCAACAACCCATCACTGCTTTGAAGCTCATCAAAGCAGCTACCTCTCAACAACTCAGCAATAGTTCAAAGCTCATCAAAGCAGCTACTTCTCAACAACTCAGCACTGCTTTGAAGCTCATCAAAGCAGCTACATCTCAACAATAGTTCAAATCTCATCAAAGCGGCTACCTCTCAACAACCCATCACTGCTTTGAAGCTCATCAAAGCGGCTACCTCTCAACAACCCATCACTGCTTTGACGCTCAAAGCAGCTATCTCTCAATAACCCATCACTGCTTAGAAGCTCATCAAAGCAGCTACCTCCAACAACTCAGCACTGCTTTGAAGCTCATCAAAGCAGCTACATCTCAACCCATCACTGCTTTGAAGCTCATCAAAGTGGCTACATCTCGACAACCCAATACTAGTTCAAAGCTGCTACATCTTAACAACTCAGCACTGCTTTGAAGCTCATCAAAGCAGCTACCTCTCAACAACTCAGCAATAGTTCAAAGCTCATCAAAGCAGCTACCTCTCAACAACCCCTCACTGCTTTGAAGCTGATGAAAGCTGGGAACGGGCCGATTTCCGCCCCTGGCGAGCCAAACCTGTTGTGTAATCCATCCGAAACAACAGGAAGGCCTTTGCTGTCTTATCTCGCGACGCGTGCCATCATGACTGTACGAGGGCAGAAGTGATAATACTTGCTAAAACGAGTAAGATGAAAACTCACCGCTGGATTCGTTCCTATCGGGAGATCTGTGGGAGAGATGGGAAGGATAACTCCTTCCTCAAACGCCGGTCAGGAAGAAGTTGGGACAGCACTTTTTCCAACTCACAACTTGCGTTCAGTGGCCTCAGCTTTCCGCAGCTCGCGAAAGCCGGTGCTTCTTAATAAAAAAAAAAAGGGGCTACCAGATTTCTTATTATTTCGAACACGGCTCTCCTCCTACACAATCTACAATTAACAGTAAGCTTTTAGGAAACGAGAGGGCCCCTAGGAAACAAATCAAGAAATACTGATAAGAGTATTTGTATCTCAGGGAAGGGACTGTGTTGTCCTTGGTGCTCTCCGAGCTGGGTGGCTTTCTCGCAGATGTTTCATGGCCCAACTAGGGAACGTCATCAGCGCTAGAACGGAGTAGGATTTGTGGAGAGGACTGTGAGGTCCTTGGTCCTCTCTTCGCAAACATTTCAGAGCCTAACTAGGGAACATCATCAGCGCTAGAACGGAATAGGATGTGTGGAGAGGAGGAGGAGAACCGTGGGGTCAGTTCTAAGCTCGGTCCTTTCTTCGCCAACATTTCACGACCCAACTAGGGAACATCGTCAGCGCTAGAACGGTGTAGGATTTGTGGAGAGGAAGAGGAGAACTGTGGGGTCCTTGGTGCTCTCTGAGCTGGGTGGTTTTCTCGGAGACGTTTCCTGACCCAACTAGGGAACGTCATCAATGCTAGAAGGGAGTTGGGTGTGCCGAGAGGAGGAGGATGACAACTGTGAGATCCTTGGTGCTCCCTTTCTTCACAAACATTTCAGAACCCAACTAGGGAATATAGTCAGCGCTAGAACGGCGTAGGATTTGTGGAGAGGAGGAGGACGGGCTGTGGGGTCCTTGGTGCTCTCCGAGCTTCGTCCTTTCTTCGCAAACATTTCACGACCCAACTAAGGAACAACATCAGTGCCAAAAGGGACTGTATATACACGGAGAGCGAACCCCCCCTTTCCTTCTACCACTGATGATGTTCCCTAGTTGGGTCACGAAACGTCTGGGAGAGAAAATCGCCAAGCCCAAGTAAGAAATAGAGATGGAGTAGCAGTAAGGCCAAGGCCACTTCAGGTGGAGAACTCAACTCTCGTGACCCTCGGCCGTGCTGTTAGACAGAAGCTTTGCGACACACCGGAGCGTCCTTCGTCTGTCTCACGTCAGCGACAACCTTGCCATATCGTTGCTCCACTTATCTTCACCTGTCGGCGCAGGTGGCCTGTTGCTAACCAGAAGCTCCGCCCCCTTAAAACCCTCCTCCCTGCGTTGTGCACGGCAAGAAAAAAGTAACGGATCGAGAAAGTCAAAGGGGACGACTCGGAGGGGACACGGAAGATCCAGCTAAAAGGACCATGTAGTAAGAAGCAAGGCTAAGCCCCTGGATTGAGTAGATACGTGCACACCCGTTGAACCCACCTCCCTCGACCCAATTCCCCAACACCCCCGGAATCCACAGCTTCAGACTGTTTATTTCAAGTGCCTCCACGCCAAAAGTCACAGCAGCTCGGCAACTCCGAATCCCATTCGCCTGCCCGGCGTGCAGTTCCACCGACGATGCGCCAGGATCCAGCAGCCGACGGGCAGCACGTCTTAAATATTAAATACTTTCCTTTTAGCCATACGTGATTTTGTCGAGAACGTCCGCGAAACAGTCCGGGGGAATTCCTCGACGGAGCTATCTCCCCGCCGAGCGAGACATTCCCGAGGGGAAACGAGGAAGCCGACGAGCCGCGCTGGCGGCGGCCTCAGGAACGAGACGCTCTGCTCTCCTTCCTCACCAGGCGACCTCGACGTCGTCGCCGAGTTTCAGTTTTTAATTTTTGTCTTTTTTTTTTTTTAATAAAAAAAGCTATCTTTCGGTTTTAGTCGAGAAATAGAAAATCCGCCGGGAAGAAGAAAAAAGCCCTACGGGAACTTTTGCGCTCCACTTCCCGCGCTTCTTAAAGCAGCGAGTCGTCCGTGCAGCCGCCTTCCAGCCCGTAGCGGAACTCCTGCAGGTTGGAGACGCCGTAAAAATGGACGAAGGCCGCGGCCACCACCAGGACGTGGAAAATTTGATGGGACTGGAACTGCAGAAAGACAAAAAAGACGATTCAAGATTTGGGAGGACCAACGCAACCCGGCGCCGGTTTCGGTCGAAAGGAATAGTCCGGTTTTACCGTATCCTGTCTACTCCTTGGTCTGACGTCACGGTTGGATGTGGGTTAGGTTAGGATCGGTGTCCTGAGCTACTAGCATTTTTTTTTAGGCTGCGGACACCATTAAATTGGGGTCCGGAGCGGGGGGAGGGGGGAAAGAAGGGGTGGTCGCAGTGTCCTGGGCTTACGTAATCAAAATTCAGACGCTTAGCAAACGACTCGTATTTACGACGGTCGCAGCGTCCCGGGGTCACATGATTAAAATTCAGACTCTTGGCAACCGATTTGTATTTATGACGGTTGCAGCGTCCCGTGGTCACGTGATTAAAATTCAGATTCTGGGAAACCGTCTCGTATTTATGACGGTCGCAGCATCCCGGGGTCCCGTGATCGAAATTCAGACGCTTGGCAACCGACTCGTATTTATGACGGTCACAGCGTCCCGGGGTCACGTGATCAAAATTCAGACGCTTGGCAACTGACTTGTATTTATGACGGTCGCAGCGTCCCTGGGGTCACGGGATCAAAATTCAGATGCTGGGCAACCGACTCGTATTTACAACGGTCGCAGCGTCCCTGGCTCAGGTGATCGAAATTCAGACATTTGGCAACCGATTCGTATTTGGGACGGTTGTGTCAATTGTGGAAAGTTGAGGACTATGGGTTTTCTACACGCAAGAACTTATCTAGATGGGTTTGGACTACAAATCCCATCGCTGCCTCCTCCACGCCTTGAAAATCTCAGCCGGAAAGAAACTCACCCAAATGTCAAACTTGCCCGGGAAGAATCTTTCGGGAATACGAGCAGCGTAGAGGCCGGCTCCGGTGATGTACATCACGGCCATCAGGAAGAACCATCCCATCTGCCCCACCGAGGTGGCCTTGGTGAAGCCCTCCGCGATGGTGAAGTGCATTGTGGGTACGACGCCGCTCAGGCCCAGCCCGAGGAAGACCCCTAAGAGAGGAATGAGACACCCGTCAGCATCCCAGCAAGGCCTCCCCTCTTAAAGCATGCCGGTTGGGGGATTCTGGGAGTGGAAGTCCAATCCTCTTAAAGCATGCCGGTTGGGGGATTCTGGGAGTTGAAGTCCTCCCCTCTTAAAGCATGTCGGCTGGGGGATTCTGGGAGTCGAAGTCCTCCCCTCTTAAAGCATGCTGGATAGGGGATTCTGGGAATGGAAGTCCAGCCCTCTTAAACCATGCTGGCTGGGGGATTCTGGGAGCTGAATTCCTCCCCCCCCGCTTAAAGCATGGCCGGCTGGGGGATTCTGGGAGTTGAAGTTGAAGACTTTCTCCTTCTCCCATGCCAAAGCCTCCCTTGACGCAAAGTCTTGGTTTCCTTCCGTCTTCCGGAACAAATACCAGAATTCCCCAACAAGGATGTTGGGAAATGGAAGAAGGCCTGAGCAGGGGGTTGGACTAGATGACCTCCAAGGTCCCTCCCAACTTTTTTATTATTATTATTATTATTATTATTATTATTATTATTATTATTATTATTATTATCATCATCATCATCATCATCATCATCATCATCTTTTATTCATTAAATATGAACTTCAGTCAATTGAACGGTCAAATAATAATATTATCTTTTATTCATTAAACATGAACCTCAAGTCAACTGAATGTTCAAATAATAATATTGTTTATTCATTAAATATGAACCTGTCAATTGAACGTTCAAATAATAATCTTTTATTCATTAAACATGAACCTCAATTGAACGTTCAAATAATAATTATCTTTTATTCATTAAACATGAACCTCAATTGAACGTTCAAATAATATCGTTTATTCATTAAACATGAACCTGTCAATTGAACATTCAAATAATTATTATTTTATTCACTAAACATGAACCTCAACTGAATGTTCAAATATTATTATTATTATTCTTTTATTCCTTAAACATGAACCTCAATCAATTGAATGTTCAAATAATAATTATTATCTTTTATTCCTTAAACATGAACCTCAATTGAATGTTCTAATAATAATATTATCTTTTATTCATTAAACATGAACCTCAGTCAACTGAACATTCAAACAGTAATAATAATATCGTTTATTAATTAAACATGAACCTGTCAATTGAACATTCAAATAATTATTATTTTATTCACTAAACATGAACCTCAACTGAATGTTCAAATAATATTATTATTATTATCTTTTATTCCTTAAACATGAACCTCAGTCAACTGAATGTTCAAATAATTATTATCTTTTATTCATTAAACATGAACCTCAATTGAATGTTCTAATATTATCTTTTATTCATTAAACATGAACCTCAGTCAATTGAACATTCTAATAATAATAATAATAATAATAATAATATCATCATCATCATCATCATCATTATTATTTCTTCTCAAGCGATCCGGAAAAATCCCATCCGTACCTGCTCGGGTCTGCCTGTGCTTGGGGGTGGCGAAGCGGTCCCACTGAGCGACGATAATGGCAGAGATGCCCAGAACGCAGACGATGGACAGATAAATGAGTCGTGGCTGGGGAGAGCAGTAGAAGGAGTAGTAGAGCCATGGCACAAAACTCCCCATAATCAGCAGGGCGATTCCGGAATAATCCAACCTGGGAAGCCGACACCGAAAGGAGAGAGCGTTGTCAAAAATTACAGGAAGTTCCTGACTTACGACATTACCTGTTTAATGACCGTTCGCTTGTCAGGAACACTAGAAGTTCCCACGGTACTCTACTATTCTGTAAGGATCCCTTGCTTGAGCAGGGGGTTGGACTAGATAACCTCCCAGGCCCCTTCCAACTCTGTCATTCTATGATTCTGATATGGTCGCCCGCTTGAGCAGGGGGTCGGACAAGATGACCTCCCAGATCCCTTCCAAGTCTGTCACTCTGATTCTGTAAGGGTCTTCTGCATGAGCAGCGGTTGGACTAGATGACCTCTGAGGTCCCGTCCATCTCCATGAGTCTATGATTCTGTGTGGGTCGCCCGCTTGAGCAGAGGGTTGGACTAGATGACCTCCAGGTGCATTCCAACTCTTATTATTCTAAAATTCTGTAAGGGTTTCCTGCTTGAGTAGGCGTTGGACTAGATGACCTCCGAGATCCCTTCCCACTCTGTCATTCTATGATTCTGTTAGGGTCTCCTGCTTGAGCAGGGGGTTGGACTAGATGTTCTCCCAGGTCCCTTCCAACTCTTATGATTCTGTAAGGATCTCCTGCTGGAGCAGGGGGTTCGACTAGATAACCTCCCAGGTCCCTTCCAACTCTATTATTCTATGATTCTGTATAGGGGTCTCTTAGATGACCTCCAAGGTCCCTTCCAACTCTGATTCTGTAAGTATCTCCTGCTTGAGCAGGGGGTTGGACTAGATGACCTTCCAGGCTCCCTTCCAACTCTGTCATTCTATGATTCTGTAAGGGTCTCCTGCTTGAGCAGGGGGTTGGACTAGATGACCTCCAAGGTCCCTTCCAACTCTGTCATTCTATGATTCTGATATGGTCGCCCGCTTGAGCAGGGGTTGGACTGGATGACCTCCCAGGTCCCTCCCAACTCTGCTATTCCATGATTCTGTAAGGGTCTCCTGCTTGAGCAGGGGGTTGGACTAGATGATCTTCCAGGTCCCTTCCATCTCCATGGGTCTATGATTCTGTAAGGGTCTCCTGCTCAAGCAGGGGGTTGGACTAGATGACCTCTGAGGTCCCTTCCCACTCTATAATTCTATAAGAATCTCCTGCTCGAGCAGGGGGCTGGACTAGATGACCTCCCAGGTCCCTTCCAACGCTGTTCTTCTACGATTCTGTAAGGGTCGCCCGCTCGAGCAGGGGGGTTGGACTAGATGACCTCCCAGGCTCCCTTCCCCGCCCTGTCAGTCCGCGACTCTCAGCGTGGAAGAACCGCTCCCAACGTCCATTTTCTTCTAAGTTCGAACACGGCGGTGTCGTCATTCGGCACGGTCCCCCCTCGACGCGCCGTCGTTAAGTCGAGGACCAGCGTTCAAGGCAAAACACCCCCACCCACCCAGAGAACCGGTTCCGGGTTCCGGTTCCGGCAACTCACTTGGAGAAGGTCCGCGACACCTTCTCGGAATGGCAGTAGACGGTGTGGAAGAGCCAGGAGAAGCTGAGACACAGCACGGCGCCCAGGAAGAACATCCCGAA